>NC_064811.1:156535758-156542038 GCF_023721935.1 Panthera uncia | reverse complement strand
AACACTTGGGAAAGACATGTAAGTGGTCACAAAACCTGGGAAATTGGAAGTGTCCTGGAGGGGGGAAAAAAAAGTGGAGGGGGAGGAGGGGAGTCTGGGGGTGGGAAGCTGGTGAGGAGAGGAGATGATGTGTCTAACCCCACCACATCCTTCCCAGAAAATGCTGTCTGATAAACTGGGCCATCCAGACACATAATTATATTACATTTCTGAATAATAGACATTTCCTGCCTGAAATGTTGCTTCCCACCCCCCCTTTTAGCCCAGAGTGCAGTAATGAAACAGTCTTGAGATCAAAGCTGGCTGATAATGTTGCTTTGTTTTTTTTCCCTCCTCTCTTCTGCTTTGCATTTTTCTTCTCTACCAGCCATTTGGCTAACTCCACCAAGTCAAAAGTGCAACTTCTTTTTAAAGAGCTATTAGGGTGCAGTTTGCCGTGATTTCTGAGCTGGAGCACCTCAGCTGGGACAGTGAGATCTACCGTGGAGAATCCGCCTCCATTCCTGACGTCTGGAGCCTCACTAGGGCCAGAACAGGTGAAGGGGGTCTGTTACCACCGAGGGCTGGGGTGTGGCTCCAAGATACGCTGGGGCCTGGCCTAGAAGCCACTGGACACCTTCCCAGGACACCTTCTGGGAAGAAGAAGGGAAGAAGTCATGGGTGACTTCTCTTCCTGCCTTCAGTTACATTCAGCTGTAGTCTCCTACCCAGCAGAGCAGAGGGGTGCTCGGGGGATGCTCTGGTCCTTTCCATCGTGCTGGGGTTCTGGTCTCGAAGTCCCGGTAAACAGAGTTCCTGGTGAGGTTCCTGACTGTGGATCTGGGAAGTGACAGCAATTTGTTAATAATTATTGTAATCATGTCATTCTTTCAGATCAAAATCTTTGAGAGGCATCTGTGAGCTGCCTTAGTTTCTTTGGCTGTCTGCCTTTAAACATAACAGGGCCATGGAACATCTACTTAAGAGTAGACTGGGCAAGCTGCAAACGCCAGTCCGGCCTGTTCATTGACTCAGAGACCCGGAAGTCACTCTGCTTGCTTGAATCTCAGCTTTTCCAGAAAGACAGACACCCCATTCACCTGTCTGCATCTCTCTCTCTCTCTCTCTCTCCCCCCGCCCCCGTCTCTCTCGCTCGCTCTCTCATGCACACACACACACACATACACACACAGAGAACACAGTTTCAAGGACTGGAATATTATAATTCAAAAGAGTTTTGAATACCTACTAGGTGTCCAACACGCTAATAGTTTCTGTAAAGTGCATGCCCTCAAAATGACTGTTGTTGAATGGGAAAGGTTTTGATAGATAGACGTATAGAGCTTGACCAGAAAGGCCTATTGTAGACGTGCATACCTCCTTCTCTTCCCTCTCTTTCACCCCATCCGTGCCCAAGTTTTATTCATGATTCTTCCAAGGTTGTACTCTCATCGACCTCCTCCATAAAAACCTCCTGCCCTCTACAACTCCTGGTGAGTGGTCCGTCCCCCTGAATGTCCTGAACTGATAACCTGTTCCTCATCGGTGGCAATTAATCATATGCTGTCTTGTGCCAATTCTCACATTGTTTTCAAGTGTTCGTGTATACTAACCATCTTTTGGGGTTGAGATTTTAATCATGTCTTGTGGCTTTTAGGACCCCCCCTTGCACTCAACATGGGGATTTGTTATATAATACACCCACGACTTTTGGAAAGCATAGGTCCCAAGACTTTTTCAGATTCCCTAATTTGTCCCAATATATAAAGGCACGTTTGTATAGATTTCTGACGTTTTCCCTAACAACATATCCATAAAGAGTTATGTTTAATTTAAAAATACTCACAGTTTAGGGGTGCCTGGGTGGCTCAGTTGGTTAAGCGGCCGACTTCGGCTCAGGTAATGATCTCGCGGTCCATGAGTTCGAGCCCTGCATCGGGCTCTGTGCTGACAGCTCAGAGCCTGGAGCCTGTTTCAGATTCTGTGTCTTCCTCTCTCTGACCCTCCCCCATTCATGCTCTGTCTCTCTCTGTCTCAAAAATAAATAAACGGTAAAAAAAAAATTAAAAAAAAATAAAAAAATAAAAATACTCACAGTTTAAATATCCTTTAAACTCACTCAACAGCCATTTCTTTTTCACAATGCAACATAGTTTTTATTATTTCAAAAGAATTAACGTATGCATGGTGAGTATTAAACATGAGAACACATGGAGATTTGGGTGATGGGGCTTGGCTAGTCTTACTCATCAGCTGAATTGTTCCCTTCTGCCACTAACCTTTCACTAGCCATGCTTCTCATTTGTACCTCAATAAAATTTTATTTTATTTTTTCTGGTTATGGGACTGTGAGTTAGCTCACATATAGAGATAACCACTAAGGAAAAATCTACCGAGTATCTGTGCAGTGGGTGCCAAAAATCTGTTGGTTATTTGGAAATTAAGTATACCTCGAATGTCCTATGAACCCTTGCTTACTCCTCTCTCCCACCCAGCCCCTCCCTCCTTCTTCCCCTTCCCCTTCCCCTTCCCTTTCCCTTCCCCTTCCCTTCCCCTTCCCCTCCCCCTTCGCCTTCTCCTTTCCCTCCCCTCCTACATTCCTCCCTTCCTTTCTTCCTTCTCTCTCTTTCTGTCCCTCCCTCCCTCCCTTTTCTTTCTTTCATGATACAGGGTTTATTTGGTGTTTTATTTGGTACAGTCTTACTTGTAATCTAAGGAGGTAGCATAGTGTAGTGAAAATACATAGGCTTTGGCCTCAAGTCCTGGTCCCACCATTTTACTGGTTATGTCGTCTAAGGCAGATAACTTCTTTGAAGCTCAGTTTTTTCATCTGTAAAATGGGCAATGTAATAACTCACCCAGTGAAGATTAAACCTATAATGACTGTTGCATAGTAGGTATTTAATGTTAATTTCTTTTCTCTCTGCGTCATCCACTACAGATATATCCCCCATTTCATGGCATTCAAAATACAGGGCTTCAAATAGTCTCAATGCTGGCAATACTTAGGTAGGAAATAAACAGGCAGCTTGCTGAGCACTCCTAAAGGTGATATATATAGACTCTGATACAGGCTTGGATGGCTTTGGTGCTCTGGAGGAGCCCTTCCTCTGTTATTGTTAGGCATGCGCATTGGACAAACAAAGTAAGCACAATGAGCTGAATTTAATACCTGCCAGGCAGCAGAACAAATGTCGTTGATCTTGCTGATACTATATAAAAAGCACAAAAGTGGATCTAGTTTGGTCCTATGGCGATTTATAATCCGTTTACTATACTAGGTTATTTTCAGTAGGACGGACATTCTTTTGCCTGCTGGGGGGAAAGGCACCAACTTGTACAAGCTGCTTATACCACATCATTAGGAGACAGCCTCAGAAGTGCCCAGAATCAAGAAAGTACAAAGCAGAGAGGGAAGAGTTGGGAATACAGTTTCAGGTTAAGAGCATCCAATATATGGAAAGCATAGATCCCCTCTCACCGCCCCCCCCCATAGATAAAATTAAGGGAAATTATTTATAAGGCAGAAGAATTTCCCCTCCTTTTAATGATTCTTAGAAGTAGCCAGCTTCCTGAGCGGGTATACAGAATAATTTATACTCAACTGAATAGGTACCACCATTTTATAGGGGATCTGGGGAAGACAGAAAGATGACATTGGAATGTGCTGTTTTATGGCTATAAGATGACAGATGTCATTCCCAGCTACCAAAAGTAGAAGGCGTTTATTTTGAGGAGCTTTTAAATGGTGATAACGTTAGTGTGCTTTCAGTATTTGGTTGGTTGGTTCTTCTGTAAGATCTTGTCTGGGGCTGTGGAAAAGAGATTTGTGTAGGTGTCTCAGCCATACTTTTGGTTTCCAAACCCTGAAGCTGGCCATTGCCAGCGTTCGGTACTCGGGATAAGAAAGCCCAGCTCCACCAGCTTTCTCTCA
This sequence comes from Panthera uncia, assembly GCF_023721935.1. Taxonomy (NCBI): domain Eukaryota; kingdom Metazoa; phylum Chordata; class Mammalia; order Carnivora; family Felidae; genus Panthera; species Panthera uncia. The sequence continues at coordinate 156,538,125 of NC_064811.1, read as the reverse complement.
TTATTAGATAGTAGCTAAAGGGGCTCATTGGTGTGAGCAAACCCACCACAACCCATGCTCTGCAGTTCTAATCTTGTATGGATCATTGAAGTGTAGCCCATCTCCTCTATTGATTTTCTACTGCTGTGAAAGACAATACCCCCAAACTTAATGGTTATTATCTCACACTTTGTGGCATTTGGAAACAGCTTATATGGGTATTTCTGGCTCAGGACCTTTCCTGAGGTTGCAGTCAAGACACTGGCTGAGGCTATAGTCATCTGAAGGCTTGACTGGGGCTGGAGGATCACTTTCCAAGTTAGCTCACTTCCTCACAAGGCCTCTGTTCCTGTCTGGCTGTTGACAGGAGGCCTCAGTTCTTTGCCAGATGAACTCCTTCCACAAGTCTGCTTGGATTTCCTTACCACATGGCAGCTGGCTTTCCTAAGAGCAAGTGATCCAAGACAGTGAAGAGGAAGCTACAATGTCTTTTATGACTTAGTCCCGGGAGTCATACACCATCACTTTGCCACATTCTGTTTGTTGAAAGTGAGTTACTGTGTCCAGCTCATTCGCAAGGGGAGGGGAATCAAGGTTAAAAAAGCCTTTCTATCTTCCTTTCTTTATTCTTATACATTTATTAAAAAATCATAGCCTTCGACCTTTATTTCCATTCCTAGATGTTTCCATTTTCATACTATAAACTTACCAAAATGGGATGTTGAAATTGAATGAGAATATAAAATAACAAATGAATGCTTTTACAGATATTTATTAAGTACGCAAAACCAAACTGAACGAAAGCTTGTCGTGAATATTTTCTCTTCATGATTCTTTTTCATGGGTTCCACTGGGTAAGGCCCCTCCCCTACCTTATAGGTTTTCTTTATAGACTTTCTTCATTGCCTCAGGGACCTTCAAGTTGTGTTTAAATTTATGATCATTTGTTTGGGCAATATTTAAGAAATTTGCACTGCCAGCTCAATGAGGTTGTTCAATGGAAGTTTTTGAATACTAAATCATGGGGAAGGTGCAGTTTCCATAACAGAACCTCCACCGTCTTTGCTTCAGGGATCTCCTGCTCTAAATGTAGTGCCTATTGAGTCAGCTAAGATGTTGCCAAACTTGACTTTGGCCAGCAGAGCAGTGTTTTATTGAGTATCAACACTAGGATTTGTTATTTACTGGGTGGCTGCAAATATGGTTTGGCCATTTAGTACAGAAGGTTCCACACTCAAACTGGAGACGTTTAGCAGACTACTGAGCCATGGTTGGCATTCAAGTACACAAGGCTGGCCCTATCTAAAGTTTTCCTAAGTCCTCAGTTAGGTTCACTCATCCAGTCGTCTGTTTATTCAACACATGTTTACTAATCCCCCACTTTGTGTCAAACCCATGCCAAAGCAACATGGCAAAGATTTTCCAAATAGGTCGGAGAAAGTATTGAGATGGGGAAACTGGGGCTGGATACTTTTCCTGACAAAGAGCTGGCCACTGGACTGATGTTCAGGAGACTCTAAGCAGCAGTGACTAATTAAAGAGAGTGACCCAGGACACCTTTTAAGATCTTGGCACAGAAGCCCAGATGTAAGAACTGGGTTCAGGGTGGGGCTAGCTGCCAGAGATAAAGGAGACATCCAATTATCAGACCTGAGGTCAAATTAACAGCAAGCAACACTCGAAGCTAAGTCCTGGACCTTGGAGAGCATCAAGTTTCCCAAGCGTGGGGAGAGGACAGCTGCAGAGACCCAGAGTCCAGCTGGACCCAACACTTCCCAGTTGCTTTCATGTGGTGGAGATTTACTGGGATGCTCTGCAAAAGAGGAGGAGACAGAACGAGGAAGGAGATGTGATGAGCTAGGAGAACCCACGGGGTCAAGAAAGGATCCCGGGCATATTCCCAGCACCTCCCCCACAAGGCCCTGCTGCTTAGCCACCTACAGAAGAAATGAAATCCTCCTGCCTCCTGATGCAAGGTGGAGGGAGAGGCCTCAGGGGGAGGCTTAGAAGGGGGTACCCTGTTTTGTCAGATCACACAGGCACAAAGTCCCTTGGAGGCTCAGGGAGCTTTCCACCCTCCTCTCAGGCAGAGGCAAGCTCCTTCTCCTCAGGGGGTTCATTTCAATGTTAATGAGACTAAGAAGGTGGGCAAAGTTGTTTTCTTCTAAAAATTCCATTTCACCCTTCCTTGCTCTCTGAGCATACCTCTCTGATTTAGATTCACTGTGTTTAATTAAAGCTGTGTTTGTTTTTTCTTCTTCTTTTGCTCTTTCCACTTCTTGCCAAATCCTCTGCTCCTCCCTCTACTCCAGGAGACTGAGTTCCTCAGGCTGCCCCTCAAGTCCCCCCCCCCCCCCCCCCCCCCCCCCCCCCCCCCCCCCCCCCCCC
>NC_064811.1:156480717-156535658 GCF_023721935.1 Panthera uncia | reverse complement strand
CCCCCCCCCCCCCCCCCCCCCCCCCGCCCCACTGGGCCTCTGTGGAAACCTCTGGAGGCAAGCAGGGTGGGGCTTCTCTTTCTCCGCATTGACATCTGGGATGAAAGGAGCGTTTTTGCATCGGGAACCGTGGTAGCACTAGGCAGTGCTTTGGATGCACATACCCCTCATTTTTGGTACACCTGAGAACCCAGGGAAGAAAAACTTGGATTTCCTGGAGACTAATTAATGAGGACAGGAGAGTTTCCCGGTGGATGAGAGAAGGCTGGAACAGAAAATGGGGGAGGCAGGTTCTCTGCTTTTGGGAAGTACTCTCCCCATCAGACAAGGATTCAGAACAGGCTTCCTTTAAACAGCTAGCTCCTCTACTGCATCTGAAATAGGATTTAATCAACAAAATGGAGACTATAAAATGTGGTAAGAGTAGAGATGAGTATTAGCTACTCTTTATGTGCCAGGTCCCGTGGAAGCGCTGGAAGCCAGTGAGATTTTTACTGAAGCTTTAGATTAGTTTACCTATTTTATATGCGAAAACATTACAACTCAGACAGGTTTTAAGATTCTTGTCAGGGTGCCTGGGTGGCTGGGTCAGTTGAGTATCTGACTTCGGCCCCACATCAGGCTCTGTGCTGACAGCTCAGAGCCTGGAGCCTGCTTCAGATTCTGTGTCTCCCTCTCTCTCTCTCTCTCTCTGCCACCTCCCCGTTTCATGCTCTTTCTGTCTCTCTCTCTCCAAAAAAATCAACATTAAATTTTTGTTTTAAAGATGCTTGTCAAAGTTCAAACCACTTGTAAACAGTAGAACTGAAATTTGAATCTAGATTTGGCTAACCCCCAAATCACACATTTCCCCACTATATCCCAAAAGGACCTCAAAGGTCATCTAGTCCTGAGCAACTCAGGCTGTACTGATTTTTAGAACCTATAATAGCCATCTACTGGGGACAGAAAGGCTGTGAGGCATTTCACACTGGGAGACTCCAAATCTGAGAGGAAGGGGTGGAAGGTATACCAGGAAGCTATAGCCACAGCTAGCTAATCAGAGGCCTTGATCTGGCTTGACTGTCTAATATGATCAGACACCTGCTTGATGGAGTGCCTGGGCCTGAACTCTCGGTGCATAGGCCAATGGTCTTTCCACCTCTCTATATTATTGACCCTTCACATCTGCTGGGTAAGTCGAGGCACCATAGCATTCAGTACTTTCTATACATGGGGTGCTCGGATTGGGAAGAACTAGTATTCCTTGTCCAATGCTATCAAGGATTATTTATCTTCAAACTCAGGGCCGCCCAGTAGAAATAGAATACAAGCCACATGTGTAATTTAAAATGTTTTAGTAGCCATTTTAGAAAAAGTAGAAACAAAGAGGGGAAATTAATTTCAATAGCATATGTTACTTAACTCAACATATCTCAAATATAAGCGATATAAAAAAAAGCAATATAGGAAGTGATGAGATATTTTACTTTTTTTTTTTTTTTTTTTTTGCACTTAGCATTCAGAATACATTGGGTACTCTTCACTTACCACACGCCTCGGTTCTGATGAGCCTATTATGAGTGTGCTATAGTCACCGCAGCTCGTGGCTGCTGTATCAGAGAGAGCAGCCCTAATTCGTGAGCTCTTCTGAAAGCAGGAGAGTCGATCCAGTTACAGGCTCTTCTCCCTGGAGCAGAGCTTTCTGGTTTCTCGATTGCGAAGGGAAGATTCGGAGAAGCAGACAGGTGTGTCCACTTCATCTTTTCACGGATAACCCTGCAGAAAGCATCACAGGGCTGACAGCAGCCTTCTCCAGCAAAGATGAGCTGCCAGGGGGAGGAGTTGGGTCCTTGTTGACATGTGGCCCTAGGTGCACAGAGCAATTCGGAGGGGATCACAAACTACAGCTGCGGAAAATGCCTCCTGTTCCTGTTGTGCATTCCGATCGAGACAAAGATCGACTGTTTACAATCAGTGAAGGCAAGCTCGGCCCTCGGGAAACTGTGAAGCAGGAAAGGTTTGGCTTCAATGTCCTTATTATCCCCTGAGCTTGCTTCTGTCCCTCAGCCTACAGTGGTCCATCCCCTAGTTCGGCGGAAGGCTCTGTTTCACCATGCTCTACCACCCAAAAGCCTTTGAGATTTCTTCTTTATGGCTGCGGGGCTGGGTAGAAACAGAGAATGTAGGCTGTGGCCTCCTTTGCTATCGCATCCAGTCCTATGTTGAGGCCTTGGTGGTTTGAGACTTTTGAGGAAACTGACTTTTACTCGGTGTACGAAGATGGGGTAAGGTGTGCAGATTCATTGCAGACAGGGAGGAGGTATTATGGCTCTTGTATAGATGACAATCACCAACTGAGTCTCTGGCCCTTTGTTTCCTCGTCCTTGGGCACTCAGACCTCTTCATGACCACCTGTAGGGGAAATGCACCTGGGACTCTGAGACCAGCTCCCATCCTTGGGCAGGGATGAAATAGAAGACTTGAGGCCATTAATCCTCAGATTTAGCTGTTGGTTGTGCTTGAACTTGCACATAGTTTCAATGTTTCTGCTTGTTTTCTTTTGATTTCCTGTGATTCTGGATCCTTCCTTTATACTCTTGGTGCTTTTAAAGATTCATATCTTTTCCCTTAGACATATGGTACCTTAAACTTACATCAAACTCTGCTTCAGATGGGAAGCCGAATTCTGGTCTTGCCTGATCATTGATAAGGTAAGAGAATTCTACTGAACCAAAAGAAACAGTAGGTATGTTTTACAAGTGCTAGTGTATTTATTCTAGACAGCACTATATGGTATGTGTTTTATATTTGAGGAACGAAGGGGAGAAAAGGTAACTCCCTCTGCTATATTGTTTTTTTCCCCTCTGTTATATTGTTAAGCCATATTGCAGAAGAGTGCAATGGAACAACGGATTCCTTATTTTATAGCTTTTGTGTCTACTTGTTCCTCCCAGCATTGTGCTGCCCCAGGGGGAAGGTGCTTTAACAGCCCCCTGATTGTGTGTTAGCTCAGAAATGAAGCCAGCATGCTTATCAGAATGATAGAAATCAAGACCTGATGGTACATAACATTGTGACTTAGTCACATCGTCATGGAATCAGCTATAGAAGGCACGCTTGCAGCAACTGTCTTTACGTTGTCCTGGATTCCACCAGCTTCCTCCTTACCTTGTGACCTACCACACCTTCCACACACACTTTGCTTTGGCCATGCTGGCCTACTTACTGTTCCTCAACTCGTCCAACCTTTGCTTTTACTGCTCTATTTCTCCAGAAGGCTCATCACCCCACATTCACGAAGCTCACTTCTTTACTTCCTTCAAGTCTTTCGCCAGATGGCACCTGCATGGTGAGATTCTCCGGACTGGTCTCCCTCCTCTGTTTCAGGTGCACCGTTTCCATCCTGTTCGCCTGTCTTCATTGTCTTCGTGGCAGTATCATTACATGCATTAGCACATACCCTTATTTGCTTGTTGCCTGTCCTTTTCGCTGGAATGTAAGTCTAAATAAGGGTAGGGACTTTGATTTTATTCATTACTGTGTAGAGCACAGGTCAGCCTATGTTACCTGGGAAGTGAAAAATAAATGTTGATGAATAGTTAGTTGAAGGAAGCATCTGGTCCGCATTCCACCTGTCCATGGCATCCTAGACAGATCTGGCTTCTTCTCAGATATCTTGAGGAACACTAAACTCAACAACATCTATTACTGGATAGCTCCACCTTTTCTAAAGGTCTGTGTGTAGAAAGACGGCCTGGTAGAAAGAGCACCAGAATCTTTCTAATAAGATAAACCTTGGGGGTGCCTTGCTGGCTCAGTCGGTTAAGCATCCAACTCCTGATTTCGGCTCAGGTCATGATCTCACAGTTTGTGAGTTTGAGCCCCATGTTGGGCTCTGTGCTGACAGTGCAGAGCCTGCTTGGGATTCTCTCTCTATCCTTCTCTTTCCGCCCCCATTCTCTCTCTCTCTCTCTCTCTCAAAACAAATAAGTAAAGCTTAAAAAAAATTAAAAAATTAAGCCCATTTGTTTAAAAAAAAAAAAAGATAAGCTTGGACACCTGGGAGAAGCCTGAGAAAAAATAATAGGCTGTGAAGCCCTTAGTCTGCCCTGGTCTTGCCATCACTTCTCATGGGATGTCGGAGAATTATTTTCATCTCTCTGGCCTCAGCTTTTTTTCTTCTAAAAAATAGGATTGTGTAGACGTGTTAGAAACAGGGTATCATGACCAGAACAGAAGACTGCAGAGATGCAGAAATCTGGCACAAGTAAAACAGCCATGTTGTTCAGCCTAAATATTGAATCTTAGAAAGCGTCTCACCAGGTGTGTGTGTGTGTGTGTGTGTGTGTGTGTGTGTGTGTGTGTGTAAGCACATAGGTAGATAGACAAGCCATCTCAAACTAGCCTGAAAGGTCCACTTGGTCTGGGGCTGCATCCACTGTTTCTTTCTTATTACTCCACAGGGCCTGCACAGAGATCTGGACCAGCTCAAAAGGTTGATAACTGACTTAATATAAGCACAAGAATAACTACGCATTTATGTAAAGTCTTTCTCAAAGGAGCGTTCAGCACTCTGCAGATAATGGACTTATTTATCCTTAGAGCACTTCTCTGAGGCAGTAAAAGGACAGGGGTGACCAGACTCATGTAATAAATAATGTCAAGGACAGCATGAGGCAAAACTAGCCTATACGTCTGAGGCCCTGGGGGAGATGGGATGGGCCCAAGGTCACCCAGGGAGTTGGGAACAGGATGAGTGTCCATGCTCCAATGAGGTGATTCATTCTTTCCAGCACCTCTGCTCCTGGGACCTGACTACATGTCCCCCAGGCTGGCTCCTGCTTACACACACATATCCCAAGGCATATTCTATGGGATATCAGAGGTGCTCTTATCAGTGCATGGCTTAGTAAGCTCCAAAAATACTTGGTTTCACAGAGTTAAACAGTTTTCTTCACTAGAGGACTTTGTAGACGCATTAACAAGTTACTTTGTTCATTGCTAATATCCAGGAGGGATCTCCAGTATGCGGAGTTACCCAAATTTATTTGTCCATGGACACTTCCTTCCCCAGGATCTCATTGGATTGGTGAAATGCTGATTTCTTAAGACATGGTACCGGGACTTCCCTTGTGGAAGGAGATACCTGGGTTTAGAGAAGACGTTGGCAAGCCAGGCGGGGATGTGGGTGACTTTGGGTGACTTTGTAAGTCTGGCTGTTACTGGATGCTAAGACAGCAAGAGGGAAAACTACCCTGTATGAGACAAAGGGAGGAATGAACTGTTTTTGTTCCTGGGAGGGAGGAAGAAAGAGAAGAGGAGAAGAGAGAGAATGGGTAAAATAAAGAAGCCAGGGCCTGGGTGGGATCAACATTCAGTGAAACTGCAGGTTGGTGGGAGAACAAAGGACATTTTATACGGATGCTTACTGCCTCATGTGGAACCGTCAGAGGTACAGTGTAAACCTCTCTCCATTATCTTCTCCTCCTCTTTATAGGGAAGTCTATTAGGGTCATGTGTGCTTTGTAGAGTGGTGTGTGTATGTGTGTGTGTGTGTGTGTGTGTGTGAAGGGATTGAGAAAGAGCTTCATTCCATCCTTGAACTTTTGTGGACGGCAAATAGATAGTATTAACAGACACAGGAGCCTAGAGGCAGAGATGACCATGAGAAGTAAGCCTTCCGGTGTCCACATAACACTTTAAGAGGGGTGGGCACTTGGGGCTTGAGCTAAACTCCCTCGGATCTCAATTGCTGCAATGGATGTCGTGTAGATCAACTGACTTCTAATGCTGTCCTCTGCCCTGTCACCCTCGGGGCCTGACTACCCTCTCCATTTGTACCATAGTAGCTCTGGCATCTGGAGCCACGTGGAACACATGTCTTCAGACAGTGATTCCATTTCCCTTCAACAGTCTGTTCTCCAGATTGAACATACTTAATTCCTTCCACATGTCTCGTATGACGAGTTACCAGACTTGTCACCATGCCGGTCACCCTTGTCTGGACAGCCTCCAGGGTTTCAGCGTGCCTCTTGGGATTTAACACAACACAACAAGTGTGGTCTGCACATTGCCAAATACAGTAGGGTCTCTGCTTTCTGTGATCTGGACCTTCTGCTTCTACCGAGGAAGCCTACGTTGGACCCAGCCTTGTTTTTATTCAGCGGCCACGTTGGGTTCTTGGCTCCGCTAAACTTGCGGTCAACGAAAACCCTGGTCAGGTAATAAATACATTCTAGCCATTTTGGTCACAGCTGTTCTGAGTGTGTGGTCTTGTTGCCACGTGGGTGAGAACTGCTGCGTTGCATGTCGTGTTGTGTGATGATTATGGTTTATATCGTGTTGTGATGGGGGAGGATGTCTTCAAATACATGCACATGTGCACGGGCACTGAAAGCTACCATGTGCCACTTTCGGGAGTGCCTGGGTATAACGAAGTGATAATTAACAGCGTCAGTCACCAGCAACTTTTTTCTCTTCTTCCTGCACGACGCAGCTTGTTTGTCAGAGCGTGCCGATACACTAGTGATAGGTGCTATGTAAACACATAGGTAGACAGACAGAGAGAGACCGGCAGACGGTGACTGTGGAGTGGTACGGAGACCCCATCGCAAACATCCGTAACAGTAATGACAGCCACAGTGTATACACAGAATTCACCTTAAACAGCTTTTAAGTGCTTCTGGGGTAGGAGGTAGGGATGGTGAGGGCGTCAAGGGCTTCACTCATGTTAGCTGAGCTTCTATGTTCTGTCAGAGTTGCGTTAAAATCTCCTGATGGAAGTGGTTCTGGAGGGTTCGAAAGCCCCCAGTGAGCCATTTGTCGTTGGCCCGTGGCCTTGTAGGACCATGGGCTTATGTAGGGAGGGGAGAGAGAAGGTGCTTTCTCTTCTCCTGCTCACTAGCTCTGGGACCTTGAGCAAGCCAACCTTTCTGAGTCCCAGCTTCTTCGTCTGTAAAATGGACTTTTCCCAAGTGGGCTTAGGGGATATTGGGAAGGTAGAACCAGTGCCCTGATGCCCTGGAGTAGCTATAAGTTAGTAACCTGGCATAGACCTTTCCCCTCTTAGTCAAGGTGCTGTTTGGAGAGAGAGTGGCCCGGTCACTCACTCATGCAACATTCTGCGAGCCTCTCGGGGGGTCAGGTCTAGTGGGGGGGGGGGCCCTGGGCTTTCACAGCAGACTGTGATCCCATCTTCCTAAGCCAGCAGAGGAGACCAGATCTGCACATCAGTAACCACAATGCAAGGTAGAAATGGGAAGCATTTTAAGAGGTCAAGATAATGTGAAAAGGAAGAGTGTACTCTGAGGGGAGGGAGGAAGGGAGGTCAGGAGGGGTTGGCATTTATGCTGATCCTGAAGGAAGTGTAGGAGATGGACACAGAGGGGGTCAAGAGGAGCTCCATCTTTGGAGAAGGGAAGAAGTACGACTCCCATTTGATGCAGAGTGATCTGATCTGATTTGGCCCTTACTCCAATTACAATCACAAACTAACATTGCAAAGCATTCCACATGCGAGGCACTGTGTGGACTCTCTCTGCAAAGGCAGGGCTGAGGGTCCTGGGGTTCTGTTCGGTAGTGTCCCAGGATGTGGGTAGGGAAATCCTGAGAGACAGGTTGAAAGTCAGTTCCAGGAGGTTGGCCTTAGTTGGGCAAGTGAAAGGAGCCCTGAAGAATTTAGAGCAGGGCACCACCAAGATCCAAGTAGTAGCTTTAGGGGGATGACTCAGGCCACTGTGTCTGATATGAATGGAGAGTTCCCTCGAGACTCTCTCCTTGCTTTCTTTCTTTTTTAAAAAAATTTTTTAACGTTTAGTTTTGAGAGGCAGAAAGAGCGTGAGCAGGGGAGAGGCAGAGAGAGAGGGAGACACAGAATCCCAAGCAGGCTCCAGGCTCCGAGCTGTCAGCACAGAGCCCGATGTGGGGCTCGAACTCACAGACCATGAGATCATGGCCTGAGATGAAGTCGGACGCCTAACCGACTGAGCCACCCAGGCGCCCCCTCTCTCCTTGCTTTCTAAAGGGCTTGGAAACCTATTTCAATCTGAAATAACGAATTTCAGATTGGTATAGGGCATGGGAGACAAGGCTGAAATGAACCCACACAAGCTACAGCGATCCAAAGGAAGGAACGATTAAGTGATCGGTTCCATAATTAATTCAGTCATTCATTCTGCAGATATTTAGGAAAGATGCCAATGCATCCGGCACAGTTCTAGGCTCTGGGAAAGGAAAAATGAACAAGGCCAATCCTTGTCCTACTCAGCCTCCAAGACTTGGCTGACAGAGACCCCTGGTCAAGACGTGTTTCCTCAAAGTCTTCTGATGAGAGCCCCTCCTTTCTCTCGAGTTAATTCCTAAGATGCTCCCCACTTTCTCAAGTATCTCACTCTCTGCAGCTGGAGTCAGCAGTTTCCATGTGGGAGGCCACTTGATTCCATGTGGGAGGCCATTTTGGATCTCTGCATGGAGTACGATGTGAGTACAGGGGACAGGCATTCAGAGAAGACTTCTGGGAGGAAGTGAAATCTGAGCAGAGCCTCCAAAGGGGGTCCTGGAGAGACAAAGTGAGAGTATGAGGGGACCAGAAGTAACTGGAGTTGTTACAGCAGAGCATGTGAGGCAGGAAGTTGGGACAGATGTAGCTGGAGACGTGTAGATGGTCATCAGGTCACAGAGGGACTGCATGCCGTGCTGAGGAGTCCTAACTTTATCTGATAAATGACCAGGAGCCACTGATGCCTCTCAGTCCCAGACAGAAGAATGACATGGTCAACTTAGAATTTTCCATGGATAACAGTAGCAAATACTGGCATTATTCTGGGGACTGTTTAAAGGCTTTGCAAATAATCCTCATGATAACCTCGTAAGACAGGTGATATTATCATCCCCATTTTGCAGATGGGGAAACTGAGGCACGGGGCTTAAATGGCTTGCCAAGGTCCACACAGATAATAAGAAGGCAGAGCCAGGATTCAAAGCCGGGTGGTCTTGCTCCCGAGTCCATGCCCTTACCCACTGAATTCTGGATACTCGGGAGATGTTCCAGGAAGCAGGACTAGAAGTGGGAGTCCCATCTGGAGGTTGTTACAGAAGTCCTGGTGAGAGATACTGAGGTCCTTAATTAACAGTAAGAGAATGGGGTGTACTCCAGATATGTTAAGGGGATATCCATCAGGTGTTCGTGACTGCCAAGGGGGTGAGAGAAGTCAGTGTTGACCTAGCTTGTGGGCTGGCAAATACTACAGGCTTTGGGGGTCATAAGGGCTCCGTTGTAACTACTCAACTGCCTTGGGAGAATTTTGAGAGAGTGCATAGACACCATGTAAATGAATAAGTATGGCTGGCTTCTAATAAAACTCCATTGATGCACACTGAAATTTGAACTACATAGGATTTTCATATGTCATGAGATATTACTCTTTGTTTAATTTTGCTCAATCACTTAAAAATGCCCAAACCATTTCATAGCTCCAGGGCTGTGCAGAAATAGGCAGTGGGCCAGATTTGGGCTGGGGGCCATAGTCTGTTGACCTCTGGTCTACTAGTCCTGGGAGGGGAGGGGGGGGGAGGAGGAAGGGATCCAGGATGATCCGAGAAAAGCACAAAGCAGAGGACAGGAGGCCACGCAGGTCCTTCCTGAGCCGGGCCCCTGCTTGGGTGTCCTCTAGGAGGGCGTCCATGCTGTGGGCTATGGGAGTGATTCAGAACCAATGTGCGGTGCTCGACCCCCTCAGACCCGAGCTGCTGCTAATAAAAGAACATTTGCAAGGACAGTGTTAACAAGCAGTGGTGTTCCAGCTCCCCCTTCCCAGCCCAGACCTGGTGGTAATGAAAACACGTTTACATAAACACAGAGGTCATGGTCATACCGCCACCCTCATGGTAAAGCGTTTCCGAATACTAATAGTTTTCATTTAATGCAAAATCCAGGTTGTACAGGAGAGCTTAAGGTGACCTGAAATACCACTCTAAATTGCACAACTTTATAAATAAAAAATCATTCTGCAGGCGAAATTACTCCGTGTCTTCATCCGTGCTGGAGACGGGGAAACACAGAGTTTGAAATTGTATCTGAACATGAACCTTACGATACCAACTGGCCATTGGTTACATGTCAAATCCCCAAGAAAAATCTTGGTAAAAGGCCACCCCCATAGACCACCAGCCCCCCGCCCCCTCACTGCCATAAATGTCTCACTGTGCACAGGTGTCAAACCTTTCGTGGGTGTCCAGCATGAGGGGAGTCACTTGGGCAAAATGGTGGCCACCATTTTAGAGTAATAGCTGTGTGTAAGGCACTTGGCCAAGGCCTCTGTCAATACACAAGGGTAGATGCTTGGTTGGTGCTGATGACTCCATGGACAAAACATAAGGGTCTTAGAGAGTATGTCCAGTCCACGTATTTTTCTTTAAAGTTAATTAATTAATTAAGAGAGAGAGTGAGGGAGAGAGTGGGGGAAAGAGCAGAGAGAGAGGGAGAGAGAGAATCCCAAGCAGGCTCTGCACTTCCAGCACAGGGCCTGATGTGAGGCTTGATCCCATGAACTGTGAGATCATGACCTGGGCCGAAATCAAGAGTCGGATAATTAATTGAAGGAGCCACCCAGGTGCTCCCCAGTCCAAGTGTTTTTTAAACATTAAAAACTTTTTCTTTAATTAGTAGAATCTCATGTACACCATCCTGTTCACACTGAACCTCAATAAGTAACACACAACAGAGGGGGCAGGACACCCCCTTCTTGCATGGCAGGCCCTGAGGCACCCTAAAATTTTTCATCTTGAGTATGATCTTCATTTTATAAAGTAGAAAACTGAGACCCAGAGAGGCTAAGTGACTTTCCCAAGGGCAGACAGCTCTGGTTTAGGGCCGTTACTTCCCAAGTCAGCATACGCTTAACTCGTACAAGGGCGTGTTAGTTCGGCCTTTCGTAGAGGTGGTTCCAACTGTGGGCACAGACCTTCCCGTGTCTGCCAGCAGTCCTAGACTTCCAATGGGGGCAGCTCAGTTACATTAAATTAGCCCTGGATTACATGGCAGCAACTTGGGTTTGGGTCCCAGCCGCCACTTACCAGCTATGACCCCTGGCAAGTAGCCTCCTTCTTAGCCCCAGCTTTCTCATGAGAAAAATAGAAATAATAATCAGATCTGTTACGAGCATCTTGCAAAAGAAGTAAGTGAGAGAATTTTGTGAGAGGCTGTATTTAGGGATGCAACGATGGCTGTTTCTGGCAGGCCTGGGTGGCCGCCCTACGAAGCCCACAGCCTGTGCTTGTGCAAAATGGAGCCGCGTGGGAGTTTCAACCAGCCCGACTGCACGCTCAGCATGTAAGGATAGGCTTTTTGGGGTTGGCAAAAAAATACTGCTGCATTTCAATCCTTGCTCTGTGCCCATCTTTCTAGCTCCAACCGTGTGTCCCATCTGCCATCCATCTAGGCAACTGGGAAGGAGAAAAGGACTTTTCTTTACCCTCTGGTTCCTGGGCAGCATTTGAGAGTTATAGGCTTTTGCTCCCCCAAGAAAGAAACATTATCCTCAGCCTTCAAGGGTGAGGATTCCTGCCTGTAACAGGACTGAGTAATGCCTTTCCTCCGTCTCTCATACTGGAATTTAAGAGGACCCTAGAGCAGCTGAGTTTATTAGGACCCATAAGAACCATCCTATAACCAGGACACCCGCAGCCATAAACCTCTACCTTGAAGTTTGCAACAAATCCTGAAATGGTGAACTAGGACGAGCTCTTGTCTCTGTCAGCAGAAAAAAATAAAATAAAATAAGGGGAGAAATGCAAACTCAAGCAGAAAAAGAGAGCTGAGGAGGGAAGGCAGGAAGAATGAGCAAAGAGCAATGACAAAGGTGATGCCGTTAATGATGGTGACAATAATAATCATAACATAAAAAAAGCAGGCGGTGTGTCAAGATATCCTCAAACGTGCCCTGAAGTCACCTACATGATAGGATGGGGCCTGGCTTGTGACAGGAAGGGGGAAGGGGCAGTGAGAAAGGAAGATACACGCACACAGGTACACAGGTGGACACATACACTCACACGCGGGCACACACACACACACACACACAGCCTAATAGTGGGCAGAAGAAGAAGTTGCTTGGAGGAAAACAAAGCCCAGGTAAACAATAAAAGACATCCGGGGCCCTGCCAGGCTGCTACCGCTCACAAAAGAGCCATCTGAAGCAAGGTCTGAGCTGAAAGAGTGGCTACCTTCCCCTCTCCCCTTCCTTGCCTCTTAGATGGCCGCACTGGCTTTCCTCTGAATGCTGTGAGTTACTCAGAGCTGTTCCCAAGGCCTTGCCCTTGGTAGCCAAGAACAGGACAGATGGGAACGCTTTTGGCCCATGTGGCCATGCACACTCAGTGGCAGCAGTTGTGCGAGGGCAGAGTTGGGAAGCCGAGCCTGGGGGAGCAGTACCTCGGGGGACAGGAACTGTTTCTGTCCACAGCATGAGGAAGACACACACCCAGCGACCCCTCCTCTGCGGGGCCCGGCTTCGGCCCCAATTCCACTTCACCACCTCACAGACCCTGTCAGTTGCCAGCGCAAAACCCATTGGTCCCCACCTCCTTGCAAACAGAGCCCCATTTTTATTCAATGTGACAATGTGTCCACTTCACCTCCCAGGCTCTTTGGCAGCCATCTGGGGCAATTTGGTCAGTGAGAGAAATGCTGAGGTTCGCTGGTGGGATCTGGGAAAACTCCTGATACCAATGGCAACGAGGGCTGAAGACATCCTCTCCCCTCCGCTCTTCCCTTGGACATGGTCGTGGCGTCTGGAGCTGCGGTAGCCACCTTGTGACCAGGGAGTCACAGCAGGGCAAAAGCCAACGCCCTAAAGACTATAAGGCAGACATTCAGAAAGCCAGTCCAGCACCTCCCACCTCTAGACTTCTGTTGTGTGAGAAAAACAAACACTTCTTTGTTTAAGTTGCCGTGACTTGGGTTTTTCGTGCTTGCAGCCAAACTCCATCAGAGCTGGTACATTCAGGTAGAAGGGACTTGGCACTTTTTTGTTTTTTTAACTTCCAACCTTCCTCCTGCCCCTTTCTAGCTTGTGAGACCTCGTTGCCAAGGTATTAAATAACCCCAACATTCCTGATGGTGTGAAACTGAGCATCGTGGGCTGGGCTGGGCTGGGACAAATCTAGAAGTGTCGAGGCCCTGGCTGGATGCAAGCTCCCTAGCCCTCTGCCCAGGCCCAGCGTGGTGCCAGGAACCCTCTCCTCCTTCCTTGGCCTGCTTCTCGCTCCCCCAGGATCTCCACTCTCTCTGGTCTACGCTTTGTGACTTGCTACTCTGACGCTGTCTCTGATCTAGAATGGGTTAACTTTTTTATTGATTTATTTTTCTTTTTGCGAGTGTGTAGGGAGGAAGAAGAGGGAAAATAAATTATACATCTCCCAAGATACGATCTGTAGTTAATTCTTAATTAGGACTGACAGATGCTTCCCCCATAATCCTATTCCCAACATGTTCTATTTGCTTTGTTTGGTGCTGGAAGATATATTGTGACACAGTAATGACCTTTCTAAGCTTGTCCTGGAAGTGTTATTGGCATTCTAATGATTTATTGCATGTTCCAGTTGATTACAGGGCCATTTGTCAACATTTTATTTCTCTCTCCATAAACCTGTCTCCTGCGTCACAGACATTCACTGGCATGAAATTTAAACAAATACAGTATATAGCCCTTATTCAACTTCTGTTTGCACTTGGAGACTCTGGAGCAAACCCACTCTGGCCAAGAGAGGGCTTTTTATGACCAGTGCTGCCTGTGGCTCTCACAGGGTGGGAAGTGGTGGTTGTTGTGAGAGGCTGGGGATGGTTTCCTCTCCACTGATTTGTTATTCCTTGTGTTGGAATTTTTTTTTTTAAACCGAATCTATCAGACCAGAGTCCCAATTGCTTATGTGGACTCTGTCTCTGGGTTTCCAAGCAGACATTTTGGGCCTGTTGGTGTGCAGGAAATGTTTGGTTGGAAAAGGAGGTGTTGGCTTGTCTTAACCAGTCAGCCTGGCAGATTTACCTCCTAACTCCTTACAACTACAGACTCACCATGCAGGTGACAGGACTGAGCACGCCCAGGGGACATTCGGAGAGAATATGAGTCATGCCATCACCGCACAAAGGCTTGAGCTGTTCCCAACTTCCTGGGTGACCTTGGGCCCATCCCATCTCTCCCAAGGCCTCAGATGTATAGGCTAGTTTTGCTTCACGCTGTTTTTGACATTATTTATTACACGAGTCTGGTCACCCCTGTCCTGTAACTGCCTCACAGAGGTGCTCTGAGGATAAATAAGTCCATTATCTGCAGGATGCTGAGTGCTCCTTTGAGAAAGACTTTACATAAATGCGTAGTTATTCTCATGCTTATATTAAGTCAGTTATCAACCTTTTGAGCTGGTCTGTGACACATGGTGGGGTCACGTGACAGAAACAGAAGACGCTGGTCCCATCCAGCTTCTGTTTGAGAAGGCATGAATATTCACCTGGATGCCTTCACACACAAGCACATGCACACACTCTTACACACACACACACACACACGCGCCTGATGGAGAGAGAGCACTTCTTACAGTTAAAGACTCATTCTGAACAGTATCAGGGCTTAACTTCCCTCAGATTCCTGCAGCGAGGAGACTTTCATCCTGGTCCGTAGCATAGTCTCTCGTGAGTTACGTGGTGAAGCCAGAAAGCTCTGGACGTGCTCCTGTGTGTTGTAGACACTGCCACATGTGTTTCCCACAGGCATCTCAAAATTGCCAAGTGGATAACTGAACTTGTAATTAGTTTGCATGCTTTAGCTCCCTGAAAGCTGCTTTCTCTTGAATTATTTTTCTCACTGAATGGCATGAACATCTGCCCAGTGGCCCAGTTAGAAGCCTGGGAAGCCTCCTTGCCTGTATCCTTTCCCACATCTCCCCGAGGTCCTGTTGGATTCTGTGTGCTATATATTCATTGACTTCAACCCCTCCTTGCCATCACATCTGTTCTCAGACCCTCACAGTCCCTCTCCTGGACCGTAACAATATGCTCCTCATCAGCTGGGGAGAGCGCTTGCAGCCACGGACACCCAATCTTGCTGTGTGTGTCACACAGTCAGAATGCTCACTGGAAAGAGATTTGGTGACACAACACTAGTGAGAAGCTAGGGAGTCAGAACTAGAAAACAGCTAGGAGTGTGGAGACCTCTGGAGATCAGGCAGTTGGATCCCCAGTCAAGGTCACCCTTCCAGTGATCTAGCTCTGTGTAACAAGACACCCAAACTTCAGTGACCTAAATGACAAGATTGTTTTGTTCAGGAATCAGCAGTTTGGGCATGGCTTGGAGGGGACAGCTTATTACTCTATCTGGCATCAGCTGCGATGGCTTGAAGGCTGAGGCCTGGGCATCATCTAAAGTCTCCCTCACCCACATGTCTGCTGGCCTAGCTGGGCTATTGGCTGGAGCACCTACACATGGCTCCTCCAAGTCTCCTGGGCTTCCTTGCAACCTGGTGGCTGGCTTCCTAGGGCAAGCTTCTCTAGAAAGAATGAGCCAGATGGAAGCCATTTCACTTTTTATGACATCGTCTCTGAAGTCTTGTCCTGTTACTTCTGTTTTTCCTCTTCTGGAGAGGGAATAGACTCCACCACCTGATGGGGAGTGGTGAGGCTCTAAACGAGCTTGTGGGATCAGAAAGGTTGCTAGGGCCATTTTGGGAAAACACAGTCCATCATCGTCTATGAAAAGTCTGTTTTTATTTACCCTCTCAAAATGCAAAGTTCCTAGAAGGGAGTGTCAGATGGGCTGTGTGGGTCACAGGCCCGGCCCTGGCTGCTCCAGAACCATGAGATGGAGAATCTTACCCTTTGACAACAGGAGAGGGAACTGTCTCCCTCCAGGCTCCACAAAATGGTGGGGAGTTTTTCCCCAAAGGGAAATCGGGCTGCTGGGAGGCATGTGGTGAGGGGGATGTGAAGTGAAGTATTGAATTCCAGAAAGCCAAAAAAAAGGACAAATACCTTTGACAGCCTGACCGCAGACGTATCTTTCCACTTCTACTTAGGTCTTCATGACCTTGGGGGCCATCGTGATCGAAAATCCTATTGTAATTATGTGCGTCTCATGCCTAAAATCCTCCGATGGGTCCCTGCAATTTCAGAATCAGCCCCAAACTCTTGAGCCTGGCAGACTAGACACTATGGACCTGGCTCTTGCTTATCTTGCCCCGTGACTTCTGGCCACAGTCCACATACACCCTTTGACCCCCCGGGCCTCTTTCTGGCTATTTCTCCTATTTGCTATACTCTCAATTTCCTCTGAGTTTTCGTGCTTGCAAACCTATAGATTCATCTACATCAATATCCCTCTTCTCTATCGGTGTGTCCCAAGCTAGTTTTTATTCACTGATATGTGTCTTTGTCGAGAGTCACCAATGAGAAGCCTTCTGTGGGGTGACTCTCCTGCTAGCCCAGGCTGAGTTGGGGCTCCCTTCTGTGTTCCCAAAGCACCTCCACCCCAGCTCTACCGCACTATAATCTTTGTTTTCCTGCAGTTTCCTCAGTTAGATGGCGGGATCCTTGAGTCAAGGACTGTATTTTGGTTATCTCTGAATCCCTTGGAGTTTAGGATGCTGCTGGCTACTTAGTGGTTGCCCAGGAAATGCCAACTGAATGGTGACAGTGTCAGGTAGCCCAGATTCCATTTTCTAAGATGACAACCTAAGGTGGGGTGTTGTGGCAGGAGGACACCTTTGCAGCCATGTCGGAAGCCAGATGAGACCTGTTTCTCACCAATGGCCTGTGCACCCATGGGGTTGGAAAGAAAATCAGCTTCACCCTCATTGCTGAGCCACGTGGACACTGATGCTGGGGGCTTATGGGTTGGTCATAATTCGAACCTGAGTGGGGCAGGGAGGTATATATGCACACCGTCTAATCCTTGACCACCATTGTTCTTTGGTTCAACATCATCCCAAGAGAAATGAATACTTAAAATCGCAGAGGGGAGCAAACCCATGTCCCAAGCAAGTAAGTAATTGATTTTTCCATATGTCTTTCTGATGTAACCACTCTCTCCTTACGATTGGGCAGAATATGGAGAAAAGCAGGAGGGGTTAAGGTAGATGTAGAGAATGGAGATGAGGTCAGGGAGTCAAGGGCAGAGAACCGACCTGTTCTTCTTGTACAGAGACCCAAAGCGGGGTTAGGCCTGGAGAACCTCAGCTTGGGGATAGACAAAGAGGCAGAGATTAGCAAGGCTTTTACTGTCTTTTGGGGGACTCATTTCTCAACCATTGCTGGAGCCCCATTGCAAAAGCATGGTCTGTTGAGGATGTCTACACCACAGGGCAGGCATGTCTTGAGTTTTGTGGGGGAGGCCACAGGCCTCGTGCAAGGGGCCAGCATGAACTCTAGCCCCTGGCTGAAGAGGACAGATGGGGTGGAGAGAGGGGTGTCCCTGAGAGACCCGGAGGCTGAAGAGCTCCCAATCCCAGTGCGAGCTGCGTGTAACGTATGGCTTAATTTCCTCTCAAATTAGACACTTGATAAAAAAAGTTATTATATCTGTCAAATTGCCAGGGCATTTTATGGGTGTGATAAACTAAGAACCACTGCTTTACAAACCTTGATGGGATGTTTCAGTACCTGGAAAACAATTTTATGGCCGCCCAGGCTACTAACAAATTGCAAATACTGATTAAGCCATAAAGTTACAACAACATTAAAATATAATGAGAGGTTATTGCACGCGGGAAAGCTCTTAAGCAACAGCCACAGCTGCACTCAGCCGGCGAGTGGGGCTTATGCTTTCTCTGGTAGAACGACGTGCTTCAGGCTGCAGAGGGCCCTTCAGGGCCAGGCCTGAGCTCTCGGGGGTGTCAGGGGGACATTTCCTCCAGGGTGGAGCAGAGAGCAGGGGGAGGCTGCCCTCATAGAGGGCCGGGATGCATTGTTCTGAATGTCACTTCTTGGGAGCCCAGGACGTAAGACTAGGCAGAGGAGGCCACTGTGACTGTCGCACACACTGCAGCGTGTCTGTGACACCCTTTCCAGCCCGTGGGAATCCCCTCTTGAGACTCTACTCGAGATTCTTCTAGGGAAGACCTTTCTCTGCGCACTGGGCAAATAAAATGGTCAGTATGCCCCGTTCACCAAGGGTAGGCACCGTGTGGCGGCCCAGGCAGATAAGACCTCTGGCCTGTAAAGTGCTGGGGTCTAGCAAGGAGATAGGACACACGCCAGGAGAAGATGAAAATACGGCACGCAGGTTCCTAAGAGCTGACCAAGTCATCACACGACGAAGTGCTGCTGAAGGGAAGGGAGACAGGTTGGTGTTCTCGCTGGTTCTCTTGCCTCTTTCCGCTTCAGCCAAGCTGAGATTTTCTTGAGATCTCTGTCTGTCACCCAAGGAAGCAACCATTCTTGTCTGGATCACTGGTCCATACCTTCGGCTAAGAGAGAATGTCAATCAAAGCTCAGTCTCCTGAAGCTTCCTGGGGTTTCTGCTTGCCTCTCTCAGCCCCGGATGATTTGCATTGCCCCGCAGGCCTGAATTTCCGTCTCCAGCCTTCCTTCCAGGGCTGAGGTTGTGTGGCTCCTTTAGTCCCAGAGCCTTAGCTCTCGTCTTCACCGCAGAGGCTGGGAGTTTCTCGGAAGCCGTAGGTTGATTCTTCATTGACGGCCTTCATACCAAACGAAGGTCACGGGCTTCACAACAGCACTGATATGCATTTTATCTAGGGGACACTGGGGTGTGGATGTGCACCTTGCGGCACCAGGGGTGGGGAGGAAGGTGAAATTAAACACTTTTAGGGAACTCGTACAAAGAGCCAATCATGGCAGCCGTTGTTCAGTGTGGAGGTCAGAGAGGGGACTCTGGAGTCAGGGGCGTGTGGGCATGAGTGGCCTGTGGCAGGTAAGGTGGCATCTTTATACTTTATTTTCCCTCTCTTTAAAAAAAAAAAGGGAGAGAAAAGAGTTTTCTCTCTCTTTAAAAATTTTTTTAATTAAAAAATCTAATATGTTTCGTATTAGATTTCTATTATATTTATTATTCGTGCATTTATTATTTTTATTTATCCCCATTTCAGGGACCTATTCACAGAGTTGATGGGAGGATTAAATGAGTAAATACCCACAAAGCCTTTAGCATGGGCCTGACACACAGCAAACCCCGAATTAATGCTGGTATTGCTGCTTATTGAGTGGCTGCTGTGTATTAGACTCTCTATTTGTACTTCACATGAATTATTTCCCTAAGATGCATAATATGTGTAGTAAACTTCAAGTAAACGTCATAGGCTCCATTTTATAAACACAGCAACTGAGAGAGGCTCTCGGTTACAGCTAGTAGATGGCAGAGCTCAAAGTCAAAACTAGGCTGTTCTGATTTCCAAGTCCATGCTCAAGAGGAGATCATTAAGAACATCTTGAGACTTTCAGGGAACCAAGCCCTGGGACAACCCTGGGGAAAGGGGGAGAAAACTCATACCCACCTGGCACAGCAGACCACCGGTCCAGAGCACCTAAACTTGGGTTCCGTTGACCCTCGGATCCAGGAGCACCTCCGGTTCCTGGACACCTTGCGTGTGGTGTGATCAAAGCCACCTGGCATGCCACCTTGTGAGAGACGGTCCACCTGCCTCGGCACTGCCCCTGAGGTACCTTACAATGAACAATGGTTCTGTTAGGAAGGGGCTTGGAATGGAAGCATACTCAGGAGATGACAGGCACTCCATTGTTTTGACTGTACTGGCATGGGAGGGGATGGGCTGGTTTAAGGGACAATGACAAGCTCGAGGGACAATGCCACCTATGGAATAAATTACGTGTTTTGCTCTTTTAGGATATGGTGTGCGAAGAATGCAGTACATAGAGCAAGAATACTCAGAGATTCTTATTCATCCATTCCTACTTATTCTAATTTATTCCTCTAAATATAACAGTTCATAACTACCCATGAAATAGCATCACTGCGTCACTATAAGAAAGGGTGTGTGTTCAGAATAATGGACTATTGTAATCTCAACACCTGTACTGCACGTCAAGTGCTTTAACAAAGGAAGATGACAGTACAGGGACAATAGGAGAAAAGGTGACCCCAAGACAGCTGGGGAAGGTTCTAATCTGAGTCTGTGCTGAACTTCCTGGGTTAGAGGGAATCGGGACCAATCGTTCCAGTTTCTTTCCTCTTCTCTTAAGAACACTGCTCCTTGGGCATTATTTACAATAACCAAGATATGGAGGCAGCTCAATTGTCCACCGATAGATGAATGGATGGAGAAGAAGTGGTATATATACACAATATTACTCAGCCATAAAAAGAATGAAATCGCGCCATTTGCAACAACGTGGATAGATCTAGAGGGAATAATGCTAAGTGAAATAAGTCTGTCGAAGAAAGACAAATACCATACGATTTCACTCATATGTGGAATTTAAGAAACACAAAGAAACAAAGAAAACAGACACACACAAAACAGACTCTTAAATAGAGAGAGCAGGCTGGTGGTCACCAAAGGGGAGGTGGCGGGTGGGGGGGAACGGATGAAAGGGGAGTAAGAGTGCACTTGTCATGATGAGCACTGAGAAATGTACAGAACTGTCGAATCGTGATATTGTACACTCAAAACTAACTAATATAACACTGTGTGTTAATTATACTTGCATAAAAAGAAGGAAAAGAAAAAGAATACCGTGCAGCAGGTCTGGGCTGTGAAAATATTCACGATGATAACTAACATCCGTGTCGCACGTCACAAAAAGGGCACAACAGCCTCATAAGGCAGCTGTTGTCGCCGGTCCCATTTGACAGACTGAGGAACTGTGATGCAGGGAAGTAATGGCGTGGGCCCCATGTTTCCGGTTCACCACTGGTTCTCACCCCAGTAGAATGCGGCTCCCATACAAGCAGGGGACTCTGGCATCATCTGAGTCGCCACGCACTGGCAGATTGCCAGAACCTAAAAGAGTACCCGGTACGTGCTGGTCACTGGATGAATGTCTTGTTGAATGTGTGAATAAAACACAGATCCTTTTCAGTTCCAACACATATGTGCTGTTCATCGTATCCCCGGCTCCTGATGAGGTACCTTGGCCCAGAAAAAATTTCTGGGGGAGAGAACGTTACACACAGCAATTCCTTTTACCTCTAATCCAGGCACAAGGTTGGAGTGACCACTGTCGGTACAAAGCACACTCAGCCGGAAACTCTCCAAGGTACTTGGGGGCCAGAAACCTGGTGTGGGGGGGGTGAGGGTGTGTCTGTGGAGGTGGGAGGGGGTTAGCATAAGAAAACCTTTTGCGCGGTGGCTGGCCAAGCTGGGAACAATCTTCTAACCATTTCACCTCATCGTACGGGGGCCCCGTTGTGGCCCAGCTGGAGTCAGACACAAACAAAGTAGCCTTCTCCATGCCAACAAGAGTGGAAATAAGATGTGTCAGCAAGACAAAACCTCTCCTTGAGGCTCCTCTGCGGTGCCTATTAGACATGAAGTCAAGAGGCTGCGGGTGGCGGGAGAGCCTGTGGTTAAGGAAAGGCGAATATTAGCGCCAACACACTGGGCCATAATGGGAAATGTCACCTTTTTCAATTCCTTTGAAATAGTCACCTGTGGTAGGTTTTCTGATATTGCTGCCCTGTTCTTAGCTGGGTCATGTCCCCTCCCGGGACCTTGGGAAAGGGGAGAGATGGGAATAATGGGGCAGAAGCCGGGATGGGGCATCAGTCTCCATGCCTGCCATATTCTAGAACTCAGGCTGTGCCTCTCTGCATTCGGTCATAGTGGTCCTCTCTGTCTCAGGGTGTGATGCCCTCACCTTTGTCCTCATTCTCTCGGCCACTGTAAATAGGTCTTGGCTTCCTCTGGTAGGAGTGGAGCTGGTCACTGCCTGGTCTATCTCGGAGGCACCTGCTGGTCAGCTGTAGTGAATGTCTCTGGATATTGCCGAGGGGTGGCATTACTGTATAGGTCATCACCTTCTGCTTTACTTTGTATATTCTCCAGCTCTAGGAGGCTTAACCCACATCCCTGGGCCCCACTCAAGCAAGGCAAGAGCTTGTGTGCTTCCCCAGTCGGCTGATACCAGATGTGTGGTAATGGAATGATCACGGCAACAGCAATACTGACCACGTCGTGACCACGTCGTGACCTTCGATGCCTGGCACACTGGTCATCACTTTCTACACCAAGTCTCTCGTTCCCCTCCCTTTGGCTGGGTTTCCATTTGCCCTGATTGGTCTTCAGTGACAAGATCACAGCTTCTTGCTAAGAGATTCCAAAGCTTCATGACAGAGTGTTTTAGAGTTTGGTATGCTGTATTTTTGATGTGTCCACATTCCCCCCCCACCCCAAGATTTTTATCTCCGGATTGTCCCTCCTAACTTTCTCTTTACATGAAGGCATTTCCGACCTCAGTCAATCCCACTGTGGGGCGAGGTTGGAAAATCACACCGCCATGTTCTCCTGTCTCCCCCTCATGTCCTCTGTCTTCACACCAAACAGTGTGCTTATTTCATTTGGCATTGCTTCGTATTTGGGGCCGATCAGTCCATACCACCCTCTCTCCAGGACCCACTTCTATTGCCTTGGTCTCCTCCATTCCAGGAGTGGACCTGTTAATTCCCTATCCAATATGTTCTGTAGGTTTACCCTGAAGCAAATAGCTCAAGCAGTTCTGAGAGCAGAAGTTGGGGGTGAGAATGGGGTGTCCTGGAACTTCCATAGCATATCAGTGTGTTTGTTGACCCTACATGGGTCATTGTATTCATTTTATATATAAAAAAACAAAGCTCATAGACCCTAAATAACTGGCCCAAGAGATCATAGCTAAATCTAGGACATAGGTGAGTTTCCATCCTAAGGCAGCCTGATTCGAAGCTCTTTCCACTATTTCCACTTGCCTCTTACTGGAAAGGATATTATCAGCCTGGTTTCTGAGAAACTGGCTAAAAGGTTCAGGCAATCTGTCCCTCTAGAAACTAATCAAAGACCGCTGTTACAGGATCTGTCCGACAACAGCTATTATATTACTAGTAGAAGCTAACATATACTGAATTCTTACTAATCTTGTTGAAAGCACCTTAAATATATCAGTTCTTGAATCCTTATAACACTCCTCCCTAAATTTGTCCCCATTTTCTGGATGAGGAAACTGAGGCCCAGAGAGGTTAAGAGAACAGCCGTCCAATGGCACCAACTACCAACATGATAACGAGTACGTGGCATTTCTGAAATACATCCAATGTACGAATATTCAGAAGGTCTCCTACTCCAGGGCTGCCTGGGTTTCTCAGTCGGCTAAGCGTCCGACTTTGGATCAGGCTGTGATCTCGCGGTTTGTGAGTTCGAGCCCCGTGTCGGACTCTGTGCTGACAGCTCAGAGCCTGGAGCCTGTTTCAGATTATGTGCCTCCCTCTCTCTCTCTGCTCCTTCCCCATTTGTGTTCTGTCTCTCTCTCTCTCCCTCTCTCAAAACTAAATAAACATTAAAAAAATTTAAAAAAAAAGTCTCCCCCTCCAAACAAACAAACAAACAAACCCCACACTGGTCAGGACAATAAGGAGATGCAAAGGGAATGAAGCCTGGCAGACAGAGTGCTCAGCCCAGCAGAATAATAATCATAACCGTAATATCCCATTAAAATAATAATGTAACATGTATGAACGCCCCCAGTGCTCAACACCAACTGCTTTCCTACATGCACCAAAATGTATTTCATCTTGAAATGACACGATGCCAATGTGCTTCTGCCAGGCTGGCCATACAGGAAATCAGCCCTGATCCGTGGAGGTGTGCACTGGGCTCACTGCATTTGTGTTGTTCGTCTCTGGCAGGGCAGTGTCTGGGGCTCTTGAAACAGTGCCTCAGCACTTTATAGTCATAACTTTCCCAAAGCAAAAAGTTTATTGCCCACATTCTTTGACCATGATGCATCAATGCATTAAAAATAGAATTTTATGCAATGCAATAATGCAATAGTACTTGCCAAACACTTCACAGATTCAGGATTGTAAAAAGGCTCTAAAACTTAAAACAGGTCAGAAAGGAAATCAAAATAGGAATTGTAGATTGTTTAAAATTATTAATAGTCTGAAGCCCTGCACATGAGAAATTACGGAATGTAGAAAAATTTTTTAATTTTATTTATTTATTTTGAGAGAGAGAGAGACATACAAAGAGAGAGAGACAGAGAGCACAAGCAGAGGAGGAGGAGAGAGAGAGAGAGAGAGAGAGAGAATCCCAAGCAGGCTCTGTACTGTCAGTGCAGAGCCCGATGCGGGGCTTGATCCCATGAACTGTGAGATCATGACCTGAGCCGAGATCAAGAGTCAGATGTTTACTGAACTGAGCCACCCAGGTGCCCCTAGAATAAATTTTTTAAAGATAAGTCATTTCCTTAAATAACTTTATTAGTAAGAAAAGCTGAAAAGCAAATGGTGTAATAATTGGATTCAAGGAGTGAAAGAAGAATAAAAAAAAAAACTAAGGAAGGTAAGAGGACGGAATTAGAGACGATAAAAGCAGAAACAAGTGAATTAGGAAAAAAAAAAGTGAGCTCTTTAAAAAGACCAAAAAAATACAAGAAAATGGTTACACATTGGCAAGAATGACAAAACAAAACAAAACCCCAAAATCTCAAAAACCAAGTGACACATCACTTGCATGGATTAATTTCCTGTGGCTAGTGTGCAAATGACCACACACTTGGTGGCTTCAAACAACACACATTCATTCTCTGAAGTTCTAAAAAAAACTTCTCTTAACATTTGTTCATTTTTGAGACACAGAGCATGAGCGAGGAAGGGGCAGAGAGAGGGAGAGACACAGAATCTGAGGCAGGCTCCAGGCTGTCAGCACAGAGCCCCATGCGGGGCTTGAACTCACAAACTGCAAGATCGTGACCTGAGCCGAAGTTGGACGCTCAACCCACTGAGCCACCCAGGCCCCCCTCATTCTCTGAAGTTCTGAAGGCCAGAAGTCTGAAATCAGTTTCACCGAACAACAGTTAAGGTGTTGGCTGGGCTGGCTTCCTTCTAGAGGCTCTAGGGTGGGGGGAGTCTGTTTCCTTGCTTTTTCTAGATTCCTCAGCCCCCTGCATTCCTTGTCTCCCGACCACTTCGGATTCACTCCAATCTCTTGCTTTTGTCATCACATTTCCTGCTTCTTCCTTTGACCCTCCTGCGTCCCTTTCATAAGGACTCTTGTAATTATTATAAGATCCACTTGGATAATCCAAGAAAATCTCCCCATTTCAAGATCCCTGACTTAGTTGCATCTGTAAGTCCCTTTTGCCATATTAAGTAGCATTCACAGTTTGTGGGGATTAGGACATAGATATCTTTGGGGGGATATTATTCAGCCGACTACATTACATAACCACAAGTATTTTCAAAAAATATTAGAAATGTGAATGAAACCTATGCAATAGGATTCCAAAAATTTGGCAATCTAAATGTAAAGGTTTTCCTCCCCCTGCGAAATTGAAAATGTCCAACATTGACTCAAGAATACATAAAAAATAAAGGAATACATCATCCCTTCTGTTTGAGGCTCACCAAAAAAAGGCACGAGGTCTAAATAGTTTTGTGGGACATTCTATCATGTCCATAAGTGAAAAGATAATACCAAGATCCCATAAATGTCTCCAGAACATAAAAAAATATGGGATAGCTTCAACTTTTGACTCCATTTTTGAAAAACTTCATTTTTTGACTCTGATAATGAAAGTCAACGAAGTCTCTCAAAGAAGAAATATAGAACCATCTCACTTGTTTAGAGATGTAAAATTGCTGAGAATAATACCAACAAATCAAACACAGCAATATATTAAAGGGAAAATATGCCACATCCTAGGAGGCTTTATTCTTTTTTTACTTTTTTATTATTATTCTTTTTTCTTTTTTAATTTTTTAATATAATTTATTGCCAGGTTGGCTAACATACAGTATATACAGTGTGGTCTTTGTTTTGGGGTAGATGCCCGTGATTCATCGCTTACATACAACACCCAGTGCTCATCGCAGCAAGTGCCCTCCTCAGGGCCCATCACCCATTTTCCCCTCTTCCCCAACCTCCTATCAACCCTCAGTTTGTTCTCTGTATTTAAGAGTCTCTTATGGTTTGCCTCCCTCCCTCTTTGTAACTGTTTTTTCCCCTTCCCTTCCCCCATGGTCTTCCGTTAAGTTTCTCAGATTCCACATATGAGTGAAACCATATGATATCTGTCTTTCTGTGACTGACTTTTTTTCACTTAGCACAATACCCTCCAGTTCCATCCACATTGCTGCAAATGGCAGGATTTCATTCTTTCTCATTCTAAGAGGCTTTATTCTCAGGCTGATTATGCAAGCTTGTTTCAGCATTAGGAAATTTATTAATGTATCTTTTAATGTGATATAATTTTTTACCTAATAGGTTAAAAGAGAAAAACAAACATGATCATCTTATTAGGGTCTAAAACCTCATTTCACAAAATTTAATATCTAGAAGTGAAAACAGTGGTTTAGAAAACTGTAGTATATTTGAAATAGAATGAAATTTCTTAACACAGAAAAGTATCAGAAACCAATACTAATCCTCATAGTAGACAGTAAAATAGCTGAAGTGGATAGATATATCAAAGCCTTTTTCCAATACTGTTTATCATCAATCAGGGGACTTACAGATACATTACTGTTGAGATCTAGACAAAGAACCATGCGAAAGCAGTAAGCAAGATATAAATATTGGAAAGTAAGAACCAAAAAAATTCATTGTTAATTGCAGTAGATCATGAACCTAGAAAATCTAAGTCAATCAAATGAGAATCTACTAGATAAGAGAGCTCAAAAAACTGGCTGACTTAAGACAAAATTCAAAAGTTTTCCTACACATTCGCAATAACCACCTGGAGCCTAAGAATGAAAAAGAGTATCCTATTCACAGATGTAACAAGTTGCTAGAAATTAATCATACTGTGAAATATGGAAGAACTATATGAAGAATAACGTGAATTATGGAAGAACTATGAAATGCTATTGAAGGAAATAACTAAGAAAATAGGAATAATATAACTGAACTAAGAAAATAACTGAACACATTGAGAAATGTACCGTATTCTTGCTGGAAACGTTCATTTTTGCAGATATGCCTTTATCTAGGGTTATCCTATAAATGGATGGAATATCATTCAAAATCTCAGTGGGATATTTTTGAATTTTCCAAATTGATTTTAAAGTTCATCTCAAAGAGTGAATATATAAAAATAGTTAAATCTTGGAAAAGAGGAGAATACTGATGGTAAGATTTGCTTTGCTATCTATCAAATGTGCTATGAAGTTATAGTAATTAAATATTTTATTGGCACAGAAATTGAGAAATTAATTTGCCAAAGTTAATTCCAGGGGAATTTGGATTTAAATCCTAATATAAGATATAAGAAAATGTTCTTTAACTAACTTAGTGCAGGAGCAGATCTTTCTAAAGACCTTCTGAAGAATTACATCCAGGTTGGAAGCCTGTAAAAGATTGACAGATTTGATTACCCAATAATTGTATACTTTTCCACATCAAAAGATATCATTTACAAAGTTAATAGACAAATAACAAATGGAAAAATGTATTATGTGTGTTAGGCAAAGATTTAACAATCACAATATACAAAGAACTCCAATGCATCAGTAAGAAAAAGGAAAAGAAAGCAGCAAAATGATGCTAACTGATGATTTATAGAAAAAGAAATAAAAATATACAACAAATATAAGAAAAGATCTTTCACTAATGACAAGAAACTCATATTACCTCTGTGAGATCCCACTTTTCACCTCTTAAAAACTTGTTTTTAATGTTTATTTATTTTTTTTGACAGAGCTAGAGGGTGAGCAGGGGAGAAACAGAGAGAGAGGGAGACAGAGGATCCAGAGCAGTCTCTGTGCTGACAGCAGACCATCCAATGTGGGCCTTAGAACCCACAAAGCGTGGGATCATGACCTGAACCAAAGTCAGATGCTTAACCAACAGAGCCACCCAGGTACTTTTTGGCTCTTAGACTTTTCACCTCTTAGACACAATGGTAACATTTGATGTTTACTGAGTGGGTGGAAACACATGCTATTGGTAGGGGCGTAAACTGGTTGGTGCAGTCATCTGGAAAGACACTTTATCCATGTGTATCAAATTTTATTTTTTATGTTTATTTATTTATTTTGAGAGAGAGAGAGAGAAAGCACACCTGTGGGCTGGGGGTGGGGGGGTGGGGGGAGGTGGGGCAGAGAGAGAGGAGAAAGAATTCCAAGCAGTTTTCAAGTGCTGTTAGCGCAAAGTCCGATGTGGGGCTTGAACCCATGAACCATGAGATCATGACCTGAGCTGAAATCAGGAGTCAGACGCTTAACTGACTGAGTCACCCAGGCGCCTCCATGTGTATCAAATGTTAAATGGGCATTCCCTTTGACCTAGCAATTATACTTCTATATATTCATTCTACGGAAATAATCTCAGAAGTTTGCAAAGATCTGTATGCAATGTTAACTGATACATTATTTATAATAGCAAAGATTTTTAGCTGACCTAACGGTCTACCATAAATCTGTGAGATCCCATTTTTCGCCTCTTAAATTTTTTTTAAATGTTTATTTATTTATTTTTTTTGAGAGAGAGATGGAGAGAGTGAGCGAGCAGGAGAGGGGCAGAGAGAGAGAGAGAGGGAGAGACAGAGGATACGAAGCAGACTCTGTGCTGACAGCAGAGAGCCCGATGTGGGGCTCGAACCCACAAACTGTGGGTTTTTTTTTTTTTTTGGGGGGGACAGAGAGAGACAGAGCATGAACGGGGAGGGGCAGAGAGAGAGGGAGACACAGAATCGGAAACAGGCTCCAGGCTCCGAGCCATCAGCCCAGAGCCTGACGCGGGGCTCGAACTCACGGACCGCGAGATCGTGACCTGGCTGAAGTCGGACGCTTAACCGACTGCGCCACCCAGGCGCCCCCAAACTGTGGGTTTTAACTATGTTTTAGCACATTATGACTGAGTCAAACGGTGGTAGATTAGCATCAAGGATTAGCAGGGCTGCATCTAGCACCTTTAGGACTGAAGGCAAGAATACAATTAGACGGCTACATATTTCAATGCATAAGAGGTACAAATTGAACAAGTGAGCTGCGGCAAACACTCTGTCTTCCCACTTTGATTAATCTACCTTCAAACATGGTTAAACTGTAGTTTATTTGGCTAAAGACTGACAAATATTAAAGATGACTGAATTTAATTGTTAGTGTGCATTTCTCGGGGCTCTGTTGATGGGCCAGTGGTGTTTGGGTGAGTGACAAGAAAAGACATTCCTAATTTATAGTAACTGTGTGTTTATCATTAAATTCATTTTTCTGGTCCTTCTTTTCAGTGAAATCACGAATTATATTGCTATAAATGAGATTCGCACACACTTTGTGTTGTGTTACAATGCCAAAACAAACTTTCTTGAGTTACTCTCGCTCTTCCGTAGATTTTTACCAATTTCAGTTTGGAGAAATTTTGCGTGGCTGAGGCGATACAACTGGAATTGTCAATAGAAGACTTAAAGCAATATATAGATTTAGAAATTAATATGCATTTTACCTAGCCTATTCCAACGTTGAAGGGTGTCACATATGATAAATTATCCTTGGTTCAGAAAACATTACAAAAAGGAAAACATCGCGGAGTATATTATTTCCGTTATAGACATTGCTATCACTTACGTCCTGATTTTCACTGTCTTTTAAAGCAATATGTAGATCCTTTCAGAAATGCGAAGATGTGACATCACAGTTTACCCATTTTACTTTAGATGTATATACTGCGTATATAAATGCAAGGTGATAGAGATGGGTTAGTAATGCAGAATACACTTCAGTGACTACATGTAGCTCTGGTAAATACCGTGGTACTTCCTGAATACCTCTGGAACATGGATTAGAACATGAAAAGAAGAAAATGGACACTTGCCTCTCTCGATACACCGTACTTCATCATGCAAGAATCTGTAGCATTCACGCTATTTGAAAGGATTGAACTGGTTAATTATTTGGTCCTTACTCCTTAAAAAAAATTTCTTTTAATGTTTATTTTTGAGAGAGGCAGAGAGAGAGAGAGAGAGAGAGAGAGAGAAACAGTGCACGCAGGGGAGGAGCAGAGAGGGGGAGACACAGAATCTGAGGCAAGCTCCAGGCTGTGAGCTGTCGACACAGAGCCCGACGTGGGGCTCGAACCCACAAGCTGTGAGATCATGACCTGGGCTGAAGTCTGATGTTTAATCGACTGAGCCACCCAGGCACCCCAACTCTTTTTTTTAAGTTTATTTATTTATTTTGAGAGAGAGAGAGAGAAAGAGAGCGAGCAAGCAGGGGAGGGGCAGAGAGAGCTAGAGAGAGACAAAATTCCAAGCAGGCTCTGCATGGTCAGTGTGAAGCTCGATGTGGGGCTTGAACTCACGAACCCGTGAGATCGTGATCTGAACTGAAATCAAGAGTCAGATGCTTAACTGACTGAACCACCCAGGTGCCCCTCATCCTTACTTCCACCTAAGCCTTTCTGTCTCTCAAATCATCTCTGTGCTCCAAAGCAGTGTCAATCTCTGATGTCAGCAATGGCACAACCCCAAAACTTCCATGTATTTGGACAAGAGAATGGAGGCAAACTTACCTGGGGCCTGAACAGCATTAGTCATGAGCATGAACGTTCATGGTGGTAATTGGCTATTCTGTGCCAGCACCAAGGGCTGGGGCCTGAGCACTGAGAGCACCCACACACTCTTTAAGAAGCTTAACTTTTTGTGGATTTGTTATGGGGAGCCTTCTAAGTCAAGCAAACTGGCTCCACTGGCTGTGGCAGGGCTGATGAAGACCGGAAGCTAGCACTATGGCTTTAGGTGGGTTGTCAGGCCTGGAGCAGGAGTTCAGCCAGCCATTGGGGTACAAGGATGGGGCCAGCCCCTGGGAAGGGGGTTTGACTGTGGCGAGAAAATGTGTGAATCAGTACCTAAGGGAGAGGCACAGTCTTGTGGGAAGGAAGCAGCTTGGTGAGCCTATGGCTCAAGAGCTCCAGTCCTCTCCTGCTGAGACAGAAGCTTCTAGAACATCCTCATCAGAGGCAGAGCTGAGCCTGCAGGTAAGTTACCTGGGGACTACCCGGGAAAGTGTTGTCCATGGAGATGCTTTGGTGAGGCCCTTGAAATGTGAGGACACCAAAGGGACGAAGAGAGGGGTAAGGCACTGGCTTGTTTATTCAGCACCGAGAGCATTTCTCTATGGAGCAATTTAGCACCCAAGTGCCAAGCGGAATTGGGATATAGTGATATTACAGTTTCTTAGGTTCATTACTAAACCATAAGCTCCTTCGAGACAGGTTTCATGTTGATCTACCGTTATATTCCCAGTGCCTGGCACGTAGTACGTATTGACAAATACTTTTTCAATAAACACTTAAGGGACAGGGTTAGGAAACAAGCATGAACACTTGAACATGAACAGCAAACACTTAAGTGGGGAAGGTAGAGGGGTTGTTTTTGCATTTTTGAGAGGGGCGGGATGCAGAAGAGAATTCTAGAGGTCGGAGGTAGGAAGAGTTTTGTGCCTCCAGGATTCAGACTTCCCGTGTATAAAATCTCGTTACGGAGATTTTCAGACATGGCAAAGCTGAAGAAAAGAGCAGCAGGGCAGCTACAAGCAGGAGGGACCCATGGAGATTCCCCCTGGCAGAGAGCCAGAATTTCTCAGGCTCCCCTACCCTGGAGTACCCCGAGTATTTCTCACAACCCTGCCCACCACAAAGTCTCCTTTAGTCTGAGCACTCCTTTGAAAGTTGGCCGGCCATGGGTGTCCCTAAATCTACTTTATGGAGTGGGAAACGAGGCAGGGGAAGAGTCAGACCGGAGACAACACCACGAGTTAAGGGTGCATTCGGACACGGTCTTAGACCTCTGAGCTCCCAGGGAGGTGAAGGCAACACCAGGCGATGCCGCTGGCCACCTCTTTCTTACCCGAGGCATCTCGGTGGTTTCCTTGCCTGTGCAGAGACTTCAAGAACCTGTAAAGGCGGGAGAGTTAATGTCTCGGCAAAGACCTGCAGCGGGCCACCCCTTGCCGCTTTGCCAACGACACGGTGCCTCCTTCACCTCGCATCCACCAAGCATTTGGCTTTGA
Organism: Panthera uncia; assembly: GCF_023721935.1. Lineage (NCBI taxonomy): Eukaryota > Metazoa > Chordata > Mammalia > Carnivora > Felidae > Panthera > Panthera uncia. The sequence continues at coordinate 156,503,517 of NC_064811.1, read as the reverse complement.
ACACAATGGCGCTTGCAGAGGGCTTGAAGATCCCCGAGGGTGGCAGGTGCTAGATATTAACATAACATCAACTTTTGTCAAGTACAACGTTCACTCATGCTGCTGATGTGGAGCTCCCCAAAGTTTAGAAATATGCAAAACGAGCTCCCCGGCATCTTTACACCTGGCCGAACCTCTTAATGGCATCTCTCCGCACCACCCCCCCCCCCTGCCCCCCCCCCCCCCCCCCCCCGCCGGCCCCCCCGCACCGCTCCAACACGCTCGCTCTTCGCTCCTCCCTTTGCCTCTTCTCCTGTCAGTCCTTCCCTCCCAGGCTTTTATGCAAGTCATTTTTCTGCAGTTGTCATTTACTGCTCCGCCTAACAGCTACATCTGAGCGTGGCCGAACTAATGATGCAGCAATTAAGAGTGATTAGGGTTATTGATAATAAAGAGACTTCATAAACTTGATTAAAGGCATTCATTAATGAGAACGTCGTGGGTGCTTGCGTGGCGGTGGGGGTGGGGGTGGGGGGGTAGAATGAAAGGTGGGGGAAAATAGGAGAAAGGAACTCACTCCGTGAAGGTCCCAGGGTGGATCCGAAGATGACGAGGAGGCTGAGGCATTTGGCCGGATGCTCAGGAGTCCCCCCCAGGGTTGGGGGGGGGGGAGCTTGGACTTTGAAGAAAGTGTGGTAAAATCGCTGTCCAGAGCACATCAGTTATTTCGACGTGGTGGCTGCGACAAACACAAGAAGATGCTCAAACAGAAGACTCTCCCCCTCCCCCACCCAAAGTCGCCGGAAATGGTCCAAGCTTGTGATGTGTTTTGGGCCCGACTTTCCTGGGCTGAGCAGCAGTGGTTGTTATTCAGGGGCACAAGAGAGGCTCCCTCCCTTCCCCTCACCTGTCAGCCCTGCTCACGGTGCTAAAGATGGGGCAGCGCTCATGCCCCTTGTAGCATCTCTTGGCTTGCTGGGGATACCAGCACCATGCTGACTACGGCTCTCTCTGTCTCTCTCTTGGTGAGGCTTTGGAGTGCTAGGGAGACAAAGACCAGGGTCCTTGTTCCCGCCCCCGGCACTCCCAGAACTTGTGGAAAACCCTTCCAGCTCATTTCCTTTAAAGGCTTAGAAAAATCTCGTTAACTCAAAGATACGACAATTCCGAGACGGATGCCTCGGACTCGATCTTCGCTTGGCACCCGTGGATTCCAGGAGGTGCAAATACATGTGAGTTGAAATAAATTAAAAAGAGTTTTTTTTTTGTTTTTTTTTTTTAAACAGGAGAAGACTTTTTATTAGAGAACCCTCCAGGGGCGCCTGGGTGGCTCAGTCGGTTAAGCGTCTGCCTTCTGCTCAGGTCATGCTCTCATGGTTCATGGGTTCGAGGCCCGCGTGGGGCTCTGGGCTGACAGCTCAGAGCCTGGAGTCTGCTTCGGATTCTGTGTCTCCCTCTCCCTCTGCCCCTCCCTGCTCACACTCTCTCTCTGTCAAAAATAAGTAAATATATAAAAAAAAATAGAGAACCCTCCAACACCCATTCTAAACACCCACTTACCTGAGGGTGCTACATCGCTTACGAGGTACTCTCCTGCCACAGAGCAGAGTCTCCCGCGACCTCCCAAGACAAAGAAGTCATTAACCTGGTTGTGGTTACTGGTACGTCCAAGCAGGGGTACTGAATTTCTCTTAAACCAGTCCATGATTTTTAAAATGAATTGATAATATCCCCTCATTTGGCTTCAGTGAGTCAGTGAGGTGATGTTGTATATTCTCAAACCGTATTCCGGTTCCCTCTGGGGGACTCCCTCTGCCAGGGAAGGGTGTGCCCTCCAGCCCCGCTGCGATGCCCCCTGGCTGGCCCTTTGGGTACCGAGGCTTCCCCGGGTGGAATTAACATGTGGGAGGCACACTACTCACTCACTCCTGCAGTACAGACAGCCAAGCTGAAATGAAATATTGGAGCCGTTTTAAAGATTTACACGGCCATCGTGTAGCTGATACTGTGAAGAAAGATTTAATACGCACCTTCGGTGTGTGAACACCACTGATTTAGCCCTCAACCCACTTCTGTCGGTTGCTGAGCCGGTCAGGGATTCTGTCATCTAGTCCATAGCATTTACTGAGAAAGCCCTTGGTGTCGACTGCTCTATTGCCAATTATGAGAAGTGACAATAATGAAAAGAAGCCCTGGATCTCAGGATTGGATGGTCCTTAAATGTCATCTCATGTGGAATCCTTTCAGCAGTATCCCTGTCATACAGTCCCCACTCACCACCTTTCAGGGAAGCCCATTTTATTTGGGGGGAACTCAGGCTGTCAGGGAGCTTTTCTTTAGGCTGAGATGAAATCACCAGGATGTAAAATTGATGATGGGGGATTGTTTTGTAGGCGGGACCGACTAATAACGAAGTCTTTTTTTTGCCCTTGAGCAACTGAACTCCCCGGAATGGAGATCAAGGGACCCCTTTGAAGACTCCTCCACTGGGGAGGAGACTGTCTGAGATTCTGGTGGTGCCTAGTTGGCCACATCACACTCATCTGCTGACCACTGTGCCAGGTGTCTGGGAGGACACTCGGTTCTTGCTTTAGTGGAGCTCACGGTCCGGCTGGGAGACAAGACACATCCTCGCCGAGAGTCATTGTCAGTGTGAGCAGTATCATATTGGCTAATCAGTGAACCTCAGAGCATTTGGAAAGGTAAAGAGGGAGGTGGGGTAGAGCAACAGCCCTGGACATACATACACGTGGGCCAAGAAATTCCACATCTAGGGATTTAACCTTAGAAAATGATCTTAGGGGCGCCTGGGTGGCTCAGTCAGTTAAGCGTCCGACTTCGGCTCAGGTCATGATCTCACGGTCCGTGAGTTCGAGCCCTGCGTCGGGCTCTGTGCTGACAGCTCAGAGCCTGGAGCCTGTTTCAGATTCTGTGTCTCCCTCTCTCTCTGACCCTCCCCCATTCATGCTCTGTCTCTCTCTGTCTCAAAAATGAATAAACGTTAAAAAAAAAATTTAAAAAAAAAAAAAAGAAAATGATCTTAGAAAAAGATTGATGTAGAGAATGTTCTTCACAGCAGAAATTTATGGTAGCTAACCATCAGAAGTAATGCAATGTCCAAGGATAGGGCAAAAGCTATATAACTTGTGATTAAACGCTTTCAGTGGAATATTATACAGGCATTAAAAACTATGCCTTCAGAGAATGTTTTAAAGGCATAGGAAATTGGGAAATGCTCACGATGGGTTCTCACATGAAAACAGACAAACAAAATGTAAAACTCCACATCCAGGTGTGAATATTTCTATGTACCTATCTATCTATCACCTGTATTTGACACTGGTGATGATGACTTTTTTCATACTGGTCTTATATTTTCCACAGTTTACAAGGAATATGTAACAGTCAACAGAACCTATAACTTGATTTATATATTCCTCCTTGTTTTATGGTAGAAAGAATAAGGCAAGGACAAACTGGATGGGGAAGCTATGGCATTTGTAACCTAGGGAAGAAAGTGCGACTGAAAGGAACCTGTCCAGTGTTTATGGCTTTCTGCTCTACCCTTCAGCCTGGAGGGGCAGTTGGGCAAGAAAAGGGATAAACGTGAGGCAGGGGCCTTTCAAAAAGACTCTGAAAAGAGGTGATGGAGAAGCAGGTGAGGAGGTCAGCTCTTACAGGCTTTCACTGGCATTGCAGGTGCCGACCTGGCAAGATGGAAAGCGTGAAGAGGGTCTGTTAGGATGGCCACATCAGGTGGGGAGAGCTCGCCACATGGCTCCGCTTTCAATATTTGTCCCTCATATCCTACGGTTTGACTTCCTTTACCTTGACCTGAACTTAACTGAAATTTCAGGGAATGGAATCATTCTAGCCTGTGCTATGCATTTCAGCCCACCTTGCCCCAAATCGCTTTTCTTGTTGCTACTACCATCCTGATCCCCTCTCTTCTCCAAGGAACAGGTCCGGCCTCACTTCCTCTAACCACCAACCCTCCGGGACCGACTCTTTCTCTTTGGGGTGCCTGTAGCACTCATCCCTTACCTGGGCTCCTCCCGCGCTGCCTGCAGTTATCAGCTACCTTCTGGTAGGTCTGTCTGACGCAGCTCCTTAATAGACAGTAAGAGTTAGGACAGCTGGATCTCCAGCTTAAGTCCCTTTGGGCCCTCACACTGTCCCACTCAACTAACCGAGTATCAAAGCTGGGAGGCTACCGTGCACTTTAGAGCTTACAAAACAGAAAGGGAGAGTTGGTGACTGGTCCAAAGTCCCCCAGTGGTGAATAAGAAGCACTTCATTCATTCACCAAATATTTAGTGAGCCCAGGTCTTCTGGCTGCACCATCAGGACACTCAGTAAATACTTCTTTGTTTGCTGATGGAATGGAAGGCTTATTGACTCATATCCCTGAAGCTAAATCTCAGATTTGACCGTAATAAATGTTTTCAGCACCAATCATTTGCCAGGCACCTTCGATGCAGTCAATACTCTTTATTCCTTGCATCCATCCTACGACATCGTCTGTTTTTATAGATGAGAAGATAAAAGCTGGAGAGGCTTAGCAGCTCGAGCATGGCACACAGCTCAAAAGTAGCAGAGGTAGAATTCGCATCCAGGCTGTCCCTGGCACAGTCAGTGCTCTGGACTAGAGGTCGGGGATACAGGTGGAGTCATGCACAGCAGCTCTGCTGTCAAGGTCAAATGCCATCTGTACTTCCATGCCGCAGGAAAGCTCTGACCAAAAATATCTGCAACTGAATGTCCTGTTATGAGCTGTTCCTTAAGATCATTTTCTTCTTGCACAAAGAGACCTGGCATTTTGTTCGGGGTAGGCAATAAGTGAAGCCTGTTTTTCCACGGTGGCTTTGCACCTTTGACAATTAGGTCTACAGTCTAGGAAACAAGGGCAGCCAGCCTGCACTGGGAGAGAGAAAGAAAATTCTATCATGTCAGAATAATGAGATCTGTGATTTCAGCACTTACTGGGTCAAAGACACACACAATGTGTTATCTGTAATGCTTTCCTCCTGACATTTGGGGAAATTGCATTTATGCAGAGGACACGGGACACTGGAACGTGGTACTCCACTGATGTCACTCAGAGCTGACAGACTGCGGTCTCTCCTGCCACAGCCTGGCCCTGATATGCCTTTAGGAGGACTGAGGCATGGCCCAGCCTGGTGACAGCGGGGTCCTCTCGGCTTCTGAGGCCCTGCCATGCCTGCGCTGCTCTAGCAGTAAGGGAACATTCCAGCATCCACATATGGGGCCGGTGGGGTAGTTAGTCGAGCAGCACACTGACTCCTTCGGGGATCCTGTGTATGTGGAATGAGGTTCCCTTCCAACTCAGGATCTTCCAGACCCCTTTTCCCCTTCCAGTCTTTCTCCGGAATACCAGCGGTTTGGGGACAGCCCTGGGCTTCTTCCAGAGTAAGTCTCCATTTCTGCTGGGGACTCCCTTCTTGAGCCTCCAGCCCCTGCACACAGAAGCCTGTGGCTTGTGGCTCTGAGGCTGATTCAGAGGCAGGAGGGTAGCGCTCTCCCTTTACGTGTTTCTCCATCCTTTCCCCATCTCCCTGCTCTCTGTATCTGCAGTGGCAGTGATGAAGTGATTGATTACCCTGCCTCAGATGTCTTGTGCAGTTTGCAGTTTAATCCTGCACACAGCGAAAGCCAGACCGAGGGGAGGCACGCACACGAGCGCACACCCACCCACCCGCACGCACCCACACACGCGCGTGAGACCGAAACAGGGAGTGATTCTTCCCTGGACAGAACATTTCAAAAGACTCTTCCCTCTGCTCACAATCTGGGAACCGTTTTCTCGTCTGGTTCTGTTGGAGAGAACTAGTGGTTTGTTAAACGGGCATGACAGCACCTCCCACATCAACCATTCCTCAGAGGCTGGTAGTTTCTGTGGCAGTCAAATGAGCCAGTTGGACTGATGAATAGCTTTCAAGCATTTTCTAGAGGAGAACTCGGTTTTGAAATGGAAAACCTCACCTGGAGCTTGAATGTAAAAACAAAAAACAAAAAACAAACCACATCAGAGTAAAGAAATATTTCCCAGGCCAATCTACGCCTTTGTTGTTTCATGTCAGGTTTGTGTCCCTGTTTGCTGAGCCTCTGAGGTAGCCCTGGAAGTTGGTGCTGCTCATTTGGAAATGCAGTGAACCAAATGGTGAGCCCTTGCCAACCAACCCTAAGACCAGAGAGGCTCAGTGATTGGTCAAGGTCACACAGCAAGTTAGTAGTTGAGTTGGGTCTGTTAACTGGATTTTCTTTGCCCAGATTCATTGGCCATATTTATGTTTCTGTAAAGGATGTAGAGTAGATTTTTGTCCATTGCACTAGAATCAGTGAAGATAGGTTCATAGCTGAAGATAGAAAGCATTAATCCCCTACATTTGAGAGACAGCCAGTGACAGTTGGGTTTAACGCCTTCTCCCAGAGCTTCCTATGACATGGCAGTATTGACCCTCCCACAGTCTTCACCCCCTCCCCCCCACCACTGAGCCTCAGTCCATATAAGGAGAGAACTGGGGGTTGGGAAGGACAGTCCTTGGGATTGTGTGCTTTGTGGGGGTGTGCAATGTTAATAGAGGGAGAAAGGGGAGCTTCCAACCCTCCTTCTTCCCACCAGACCAAATGAGGGGGGCCCATTTGTAAACACTGAAGATTAACACCTTATTCCCGCTCTGGGTGTCTAACCGAGGGGACTCACAGACCTGCCTCAGAGTAAGGGAAAGAGAACTGGAGATGGCAGGGCTCAGAGAAGGGGCAGCCATGTGACAGCTGTGCCCCTCTCCACTGGCTTTGCCAGTTCTTCTTAGATCAAGAGGCACAATGGAGAAGACCTGGCGGTGGCCGTCTTGCCTGCATCTCCCTTAAGAGAGAAATTCCTCGAGCAAAAGATGTAGGGGCAAGGAATTTGGAAGCGGACCTTGGGGGGTCAGTAGCTGATGGGGTTGGTGCAGAGGAGGTAACCCAGAAGTGGGTCTTACCTATCAGAGAACTGTGGGGTGGGGAGCACCTATGGAATAATCCAGAAGTGCCAATGCATGCCACACATGAAGCAGTAATTGCCAGTCATTATAGACTAGGGGAGCAATAAAAACCAACATGGATACAATTAAAATCACACAAGCATGCACAGGGATGTTTCTTCCTCAACACGTTATGTTCTAAGTCCCCAACACCAATGACAGGAGAGAAGGATAACTTTAAATTGGCTGTGAAATTGAAGTTGTACAGTGGACTGGATTTCTTCTTCAACTTTTTATTATGTAAAATTAAATTATTATTAACACTAATAAGAATTATATTAAATATTTAAATAATTAAATTATTATTAAAAATTTATGCTGTGAAATTAACCAAGTATGTAGTAATGTTCAACAACTAGAACAATGGATGCCCATCTAATCATTCCTTAGTTGCACCCATTTTTAAAAAAAATTTTTTTTAGTGTTTATTTTTGAGAGAGAGAGAGAGAGAGACAGAGAGAGAGAGACAGAGTCCAAGCTGGGGAGGGGCAGAAAGAGAGGGAGACACAGAATCTGAAGCAGGCTCTGAGCTGTCAGCAGAGAGCCCGATGCGGGGCTCCACTTCCGAATCGTGAGATCACGACCTGAGCCGAAGTCGGACGCTTAACCGACTGAGCCACCCAGATGCCCCTAGTTGCACCAATTGTTAATGATTAGTTGGCCCATTTATCTATCTACCTATCAATTTCAAAGCTAACTGCAATGTCATGACACTTCACCCCTAATCATCTCTTCTTTATAATCACAAAACCATGATCATACCTCAAGAAATAATTCCCTAATGTCATCTAACACACTGAAGCAGACTATTTTAATCGGCAAACGTGACTAGAAAGTTATGGGATCTGCTTAGGATGTCATTAAGTCATAGGAGAGGCGGATTAAACTTATCACAGTTTGAGGCAAGGATTTGAAGAAATAAAACTGTTTCATGCTTATATACCAATGAGTCGAGACTCCTTAAGGAACTTATATTGATCCTCCTCATTCCTTAAGGGAGATTAGAGTTGATAGTAGTTATTTGGGGATATTTCACAAAGGAGATGTGGCTTCCTGATTCAGAACTAGCCACCAAAGATGGCCTCCAGTGAATCAATCATGTCTCTTGGTGTTCACACCCTTGTCTGCTCCCTTCCCATGCTAAACCTGAGCTCGCCTCTGGCTTGCTTTAGTCAGTCGTAGGTGGCAAAATGACCTCGTGCTAGTAGCTTTCACTTTTGTGTTTTTGTGAGTCCTCAGCTCCCGGGTAGGGAGTCCAGCTACCCTGCAGAAGCCACGGGGAGAGACCAGGTGGGAAGGGCATATGGATGGAGAGCAAAAGGACTTGTGGCCACATGGCGGAGAGCAAGAGAGTCATAGATGTCCGACTGAACCCGGTCTTTCTGCCTTCCATACCAAGGCACCAGACATGTGAGTGAGCCATGGGAGACTTTGCAGCCCAGTCCAATCCCCAGATGACTGCAACTCCAGCTGATGTCACATGAAGAAGAACAACCACACAGCTGAACCCAGTCGAGCCACAGAACCTCAAGAAAGAATTAAGACACCACATTTTGGGGGTAGTTTGTTATGCAGTTGATAACCAAAATCAGAGCTCTGAAAGCAAAGACTGTGTTTGATTTGAAAGCAGGCTTGCCACAAAGTATACAGTGTGCCCCTGGAAATAGAAAGGGCGACTATCCCGCCTCACCCCAGCGCATTATAACTTCCAGCTTCTTCATGAGGGACAGGAGTACACTGACTTCAGCCAGTTCCATGATAACAAGCCTCACATTATATTACAGGCTGGGCAGCCGATGACACCGTGATCCAGTGGACGCAGGAGAATGATATTTGATGCTGGCATGATGACAGATCATGTTGTCTATCTATAGAAAGCATTCCATCTTACCTGGAGCCGTCCTGGGAGAATGATGGAGGCACCTTTTTCTGCACAGCCAGGAGACCAATGGGAGCCAGAGACTGAGGGCTGAGCCCGCCCTAGGCTGAAACCAGCTCCCAGGGGCTCCTTTGATGATGATGAAATTGACTCATAGTGATGTAAAGTGGGCAGCTCTGTCCAGCAGCCGATCTTTTTGGGCAATTATTTGGAAGTAATGAAAGTGAATGCATGACATTTAAAAAGAAACTCCTCTGTCAGCAGGAAAGCTGCCACATTCTCCTGCACCTCTGAGAATACGCTTAGCTTGAAATAATGTTCATTTTAGCCAAGTTGTAAATTACAAGCGTGTTGGGGTCCAAGGGGATTTATTACCATTTGGAAGGAGGTTATTGGGCCTTGTGCGTGGCTGCTGCATATGGTGCATGTTACAAAGTGGCTGTGTCGTGAAGTTTGCAGCCAAGGAAGGTACCTTTCTGGCTTTCTTTTCGCTTTTTCTTTTTTGTCCTTCACTGTTCCTCTCTGGAGACTTCTTATTGCTAATGTTCCACGGAAACACGGGCAATAAAGAGCACAATGTTGCAGTCTGATTTTCCAATTGTTGCTTGGGTTTCATCCGACACCATTCATGATCAATGATAAGAGCCTGTTTGGTGCCCTCCGCCCCCTGATGGGAGGAGAGAAGGAAGGCGAGTCTACACACAGGGGGTCTGCTCAGGGCCCTGGACCAGTGGCTGGAGGGGCAGCTACAGACTCGGAGGGGCAATAGGGCTGACCTCTCAGCCCACGCTCCTTGCCGACCGAATGGGTGGGTGGGGGTGAGGGCCACTAACAGGATGGAGGTACTTGGCTTCCGCCAACCTCTCTGGTTTTCCTTTTCATAGAGAGCTGTCCACAGTCAGGCCCCTGGGAATTGCGTTTAAAACAACCTTTTTTCTTGGAGCTTCATAGTGCTGGGGCAACAACAGAAAACACAGGCCTTGGAATCAGAGGCCTGAATTTGAGACCCGGTTCTACTCCAGACTCTTTGACCTCAGAGAAGTTTATTTGAGCATCAATTTCTCCATCTGTGAAAAAGAAATTTAAAAAAAACCCAAAAAACAAAAAAACAAAACCCAAACAAACAAAAAACCCCAAAAAACCCTTGCAGGCTAACAAATTAAATGGTCACGATTTAGTGGCTTAAGGCAACACCCATTTATTATCTGATGGTTTTTGTGCACCGGGAGTCCTGGTGTGGGGGTGTCTGGGTCTTTTGCTCAGGGTCTCACAGGCTAAATCAAGGCCAGTTGGCAGAATGCGATCTCATCTAAGGCTCTGGTCTTTTTCCAGGCTCCTTTGGGATATTCGCAGAATTCTGTTCCTTGCAGTTGTAGGATTGATGTCCCCGTTTTCTTGCTGGCTGTTGGCTAGAGGTCACTTTCAGCAACCAGAGGCCACCGCAAGTTCTAGTCATTGGAGCTCGACTACAGAAGCTCTCACAGCATGGCACCTTGCTTCATCCAGGCCATCAGGAGCACGTCTCTCTGACTTCTTTTCGTGGCTCACCTGATTATGGCAGGCCCAGCCAGGATAATTTCCCTTTGGATTGAGTCAGAGTCAACTGATTAGTAAACTAATCAGGGAAGGGATAGCTCCTCCCACTCGTTGTTCCTGCCCAAACCCTTCGGGGAGGGTGTTACCCAGGGTGTGCATACCAGAGGGTGGGAATCTTGGGGTCATCTTAGGATCCTGCCAGCAGACAGGTCCATTTCAACATGGCGTGGGTATTGCATGTGGTACCTCTTTCTTTTGGAGGCGACAAGGACCCATGTCCATTCTTCGGCTTCAGCAAGACTGATGTGCTGTGCTGTCTGGCGACAGTTCCTCTCTCTCTGTTTCTTCCCAGAGGACAAGGTGACCCACTTCCTGCTTTGGTTACCAACGGTCCTGCAGGCAGCCCTTCCCTCCCCAGACCGGGCTTAACCATGTTCTTTGTTAGACTCATCAGAGAAAGTCGGAGCTGGAAGGGTACTGGCACAGCTGTTTCTATGAGAACAGGACTTTGTATCAACTGCCGGCTCACAGGAGATCTTGAGTCAGCAGTTCTGGTCCGAGCCTAGGAATCTCTATCTTTAACAAATGCCTCCGATGAATTTGATGAATGGCTAGGTTCAAAACAAATAAAACGAAACCAAACCTTAAAACCCGAGGTCCAGAGAAATGAGCTGACCCGCTTAAGCTGAACCGCCCGGGGAGTCTGGCTTGCCTCCTTCAGAGCTCGATTTGGGCTTTATAAGGCCTGCTGTTACCTTGCCCTCTCAGGGGCTCAGTACTGTCTCTCCAGCCCCTCTTGCAGAATATGTGTGAGCTCTGCCAGGAGCCAGAGTGAAGGGGAGCCTGGGCTTGGGGCCACAGGCTGTAGCCTCAGGCCGACGCCGCCGCGTCCCGCAGGCCCAGGGTGAGAGGCCTTGGCCTCAGGAGCCCCTGTGCGCCTCGCTTCCGCGGTGTCAGTGACAGTCTCCCAAATCTCACGGCTGTGCCTCCCCCGGCTGCATCTTGAGCGGTGTGCAGGCCCAAATTGAGTTGTAGATGTGAATTATTTAGAGGCACCGGTGAATATTGTTGTATCCGTACCACAGACTATCAGTTTGTGGCCTTGGGGCGCCCCCATCCCACACTCTGTCACTATTTTCTCTCATGAATAATGGAGCAGCAGAATGACTCTGGTGGAGAGGATTCATACCCTGAGAAAATAAGGTTGCTCTGAAATTAATTTTCGGTCCTAAAAGAGTGACAGAAAATCAATTAATCGCATATTATTCTATACGGAGCCAGAGTAAAGGAAATGGTGGGAATGGCTTGGCCTTTATGTCAGCAAATGCCCGCGGTGGCTGAGAGCCACCCCAGGTGGGTGGCACCGAGAGTCCACGCATCCAGCCAGGGGAGCTGGGTGGGCACCAGGGGGTGGCTCCCCAGGCCTGCACTGTGCTGAGTGCGTCTGACAACGTGTGGTCATGCCTCTCCTTCCCTGGCATTTGCCCTCCCACCTTCCAGAATCGTCTCTGTGGTGAGGAGGGAGGTGCATCTTCCCTGAAGCCTACCTTGGTTATCTCCACCCTCAGAGTCCGTCCAGCTCCCCAAAGGGCAGCCCTGTGAGGATGGTGAGGTTTTCCTCTGCTCGAAGCACCTGCCTTGGTCTGGGGCCCACAGGGGACTTCTTTCCCCTTCAGGTGTGCCTCCTTTATTTCTACCAAAATTTCATCTGGAGAAGAATCTCCTCTGCTGCTTCCCGTAAACACCCCAGGCAGACCGGAAGTATCGTCTGTCTTGGGTGTTTACAGCTGATCAGAGCCCCAGCACAAAAGGGGGCGTCTTGCACGGTGGCATTTCAAGCTTAGTCATTTGGTTGAGGAAGACAGTTTTCAGGTCAGTGGGGCAGCGGATGGCCAGGTTTCCACGACCTCTGAAATTACTAGATCCTGCTATCTTTTCTGCCCCGTGTACAATTGGTGCCTTTTTGAGTAAATCAATCTTTCCTGCCTGTAGGCTGGGAAGGAGGTGGGGCCCTCTTTGTGGATAAAATGCAGATGACAAAGAAGACAAAGACGTTTGGACTGTTTCTCCCGGAGGACAGCGAGGTTAACATGTGTCCCTCACTCTTACTTAAAGTGGTCATTGAGCGGACAAACCAGCTTTTCTCCCTATCACTCCGCAAAGCTGTGGTGCCCCCCACTGAGCTAAACACAGAACATCCTGGAAGGCAGGCAGGAGGCAGGGGAGGAGAGCCACCAGGGCAAGGAATAAAGTTGTGATGACCGGCACCTTCCGGATCTCATCAGCTTGGGTTAACAGAGCCACCTGGCTAGAGGGGTGATCACAGAAACACTCAGAGAGGTTAAGGCTGGACTCCAGAAAGGGGCCATCAGCTTCCAGAAGGAGGGAGCGTTTTCAGATCTCCAGCAAAGACTGTTTTCCCCTCCCCTGACTTTTTTTCCATTGGATTTGACATTATGCTCAATTGATGGGTTGAAGGCTTTGAAGACAGCCTTTCTTGCTGGCTTGTGCTTTTTTGCGGCTGCTCTGCTCTGCTCCTATCCTCCACTGAAAGGGAACAAATGGCCTGCTTATCAGCTGCCTGCGTCCTGACACACAGGTGTCCCCCCAGACTGACAGACAGACGTGTGTCACATCCTGATTCTGGTGTGAGGCCACCGCACTGCCAGGCGGAGCAACTGACAGGCAGGGGTAGGGCAGGTCCTTGCTGGACTCTAACACCCCTGAGGTCCTGCCCTGTGGTGTCCGGGCAGTGGGCGCATGCGCGGTAGCAGCCAAGCCCTGGGCCCTGGATGGAGAGAGGCAGGGGAGCAGCGGTCGCATTTCTTCCACCGCTACGGAAGCACCTGCTTCTGACTGCAGATTGCTTAAAAATCCAATCTCTCAAAAAAGTCATCCTAATTGCACCATGGGAGTTCTCCGTCTGAAGGAATTGCAAGGGGGAGGCGGGCGGGTTCAATCTTGGCGAGGGAAAAATACCGGTAGCAATATGGATTTTAGCTTCTCCCAACTCTCGCTTGAATGATGACCTCCTTGTTTCACAAGTGTGCTCTTCGGTGAGAGCATAGCTGTGGCCCGCAGTGTCTTTGAACAGCGGGCCTCCCTCGAGAAGGCATACTTTCTGGAAGTGGGGTGTCTGCTGCCCGCTCCCCATCTCTGAGCAGGGACCAAGCTCTTGCTCTCCTTGCCCTGGAGAGGGCTCTGAGGCTATGGAGCCTGGGGAACCAACGTTCTGTTTCCTTTTTAGGGGAGGACGCGTAGGGGATGCTGCATTCTTCTGTTGTGCGTTTTGTGGTGAGGAGCTCAAATCTCTGCTCTGCAGGGTCATTTTTGTTTGGGCTCCCTGCCTCAGTTTCCCCTCCCACTGAATGGAAGAGTTTGGTCCAGCAGAGCCACGCATTCCCTGAGGGAGGTGAGCGGAGTGGGTCCGGGGATGGAGGTTTAGCTCAGAGGTAAACGTGAGCATGTGTGGTATCTCCCCCCTCCCCCCCAGGGTCCTCCTTGATGAACTGCCACATGTGGAACCCACCCAGCTCTTCTCCAGCCCTGCACTCGACCTGCCCATGTTTATTGACCTATAAATCAACTCTATCTAGCGGCTCCTTGGAAAGATGCAGCTTCCTGGCTGCCTATGCCCCTCCCCTTCCCTCCTGGCAGGCTTCAGAGCCCCTGACCAGAACTCCAGAGTTTTCTAAAACGGCCACCCAAAGTCAAGCACAGGTTGGAGCTAGTTTAAGGGGAGGATGGGGACTCCTGCCATACAAGTCACATCCATGGGAAACTGGAAATAAACCCAGCCTTAGTAGCAGGATCAACATCTTGCCTGCGAGCTGCATTTTAATTACTTCCACACGCACAATCTCTACTAAGGAGGGAGAGAGGATTAGTCCTTTTTGTAGATGGGGAAACTGAGGCATGAGGTGTTCAAGGGGCATGCCTAGAGGGACCTGGGACTCTTGATTCCAGCCTATGGCTCTTTTATTTGCCATGCTGTAAATGTGGGGGACACACGTAGCTTGCCTGTTGATTGAGTTTTATTACATACCCTAAGTAAAGACCAACTGGCGTCCTTCCCTGGGGGCTACTGGTTGATTTGTCGAGATGACTACAGAGAAACAAGTCTACAGAGAGACAGTCTTTCTACCAACTTGATTCAACAGATACAGTCAGAACCCATGTTACAGGCCAGACACTGGGCTCCAGGGATAAGAATTGGGTGTCCCAGTGAGCAAGTTGGAAAATGAGATTCCAAGGTTCGGCCAACTCCCCTCTCCTTGTTTCTTCTGGCCATCAGAAGTAAGAAGGGAAATGATCTCTTTTTGAGCAACATCTGTGGTCTATCTATCACTTTACCTAAGTAACATAATACACATTTGAGATGGGTAAAATAATATCCCATTTTACTGCTGAGAAAAACTGAGGTTCAGAGGAATCAGACAGCTTGTCTGCGGTCACATGCTGAACAACTGACAGGGGTGGAAAGCATCACAGGCCAGCTTGACGCTGGAATGCAGTGTGGCCAGTATGTCCTGGCGCTCCAACTTGTTCTTCTACAGGTTTAACTGAATCTTTCAGTGGTGTTGGTTTGCGGGGGTGCTGACTGCTGCTCAGGCCTTTCTTTACATCCACCAGGTCCTGTTCTGCAGGGTAGAGACACTGGCTGTCAAGGGAAAGAGAGGTCAGGCCTTGTGACCGGCCTCCTCTGGTGAGAAGGCCCTCTGGCAAGCTGGTTTGACACTAACATGCAATTTGCATCTAAATTCCGCAAGCTCCCAGCTCATGCCCCATCTACCCTGCATTGCTCAAGACTATTTTAGAATAGATTTAAACAGAATATAATGTCTCAAACTTGAGTTGAATAGAAGCCCAGCTATGTGTGGTGGAAAGAGCAATGCACTGAACATCGCACTGTTTAGGTTGAAGTCCTGAATCTGCGCTTTGACCAACTGTTGAATGTGGCCAAATTAGTTATCCTCTCTGAGCCTCAATTTCTTATTTATAAGATGGGTGCAATTATATCTCCCTACCTGACTTGGGCTGTATGCATATTAAATTGAATAAAACATGTGAGAAGTGCTTCATGATTTGTAAAGCATTACACCAACATGATGGCTAATTATTATATAAAGCTATTTTCTCATCTGCCATCTTGGTTTCTTTCTTAGAAGAATGGAGAGAAACATATACACCCTCCTTTGGATCTTCTTCTCCCAAATTGCCTGTGCTTTTAGATAAAGACTAACCTTAAGGAATAATTCTTTGTATATATGAAAAGGCATCGTAGACACAATGGCTGTCCCACAACCATATTAGTTGTTGAACAATGTTTTAAACGGTTGCAAGATACTATGAAAATGTCTGGAACTTGAAAGCAAAGAGCCTTGGAGGGATGTAGCACTGCCGAGTGATGTGAGCTCACGAGGCTGACACCATCGCTGTGTCCCCCCTCGTTGGATGGCTTCCTGTGATTCCAGTAAGAATTCCACTGAGTCCAGTGGAAATGCAGACTGGACGTCCTTGTGTGTGGATGAAAGGTCTACTTTTGAAGCCCTCCTTCATCGGTCCGTCCCCAATTATTTCCTGCCAGCCTATTCACTGCAATCTATAAGACACCGATATTGATTTTCCATGATCCTTTTCATGGGAAGTTATCAGCCTGTGCCTGTTTTTCTGGATGGTTTAGCAAATGGCTGGTATTTCTGGCCTTTCCCTGGGGAGATAGATGTAGAGTCTGTTTAATAAACTAATCCAAAGAGGAAGTTACCCTGTTAACTGGAAGCCTCTCAGGCTTGCATCTGTGGTGGAAAATTGTCCAGCGATTCAGAAACTTCTTCTAAGGTCTAAAGATGTTTTTAAAAAGTTTATTTATTTATTTTGAGAGAGAGAGAGACGGCACAAGCAGAGGAGGGGCAGAGAGAGAGGGAGAAAGAGAGAATCCCAAGCAGGCTCTGAACTGTCAGCACAGAGCCCAAGGCGGGGCTTGAACTCACGAACTATGAGACCATGACCTGAGCTGAAAACCAGAGTCATATGCTTAACAGACAGAGCCACCCAGGCACCCCCTAAAGTCTAAAGATTTTGAAGGTTTTCTGTTTATCCTGGAGGTGGCAAGGGGCTGAGCTGTTGAGCTGGTGATAAAGAGTAGAAAACCAGGGAGTGGAATAAAAATGGAGGCATTTTGCATCACACTTGAGAAAGGGTATGAGAGAATCAGGAGAGGGATTGTGTCTGTTCGCAAACATGTGGAGGTGGTGTTCATACTGGCTCTTCTCGACTGTATTTTTCCCCCACTGGAGGGATATCAGGTTACGATGTGGTCTAGCATGTGAAGCAGTGATATTTTAGGGGCCTGTTTCGAGATTGTTACATCTCAGAATTTCCTTTATTCACTAATCTATTCATTTACCAGTGATTTATTGAGGGATAAATATGTGATAGGCAGTCTTCTAGGGGCTAGAGGTATAGCAGTGAATAAAAATGAAAAAAAAGTTATCCTGCCTTGTTAGAACTTCTATCCTAGTACACGGAGGCAGATAATATGCGTAAATAGTAAATACATCAGGTGATGATACAGCTATGGAGGAAAAGAAATTTGAGGGAGAAGGATAGAGAATGTGGGGGTATTGTCAACCTTTAGGGTAGCCATGGGAGACCTATCTAGTAAGGTGACATTTGAGCAGACATCTTCCTAAAGGCAGTGAGAATGAGTCATGTGGGTATCAGGTAAAGAATGTTTCTAGCAGGTTGACCCTGGGAGGGAGCGTGCATATATGAGGAGAGTAGTGGGCGTCAGTGTCCCCAGTGGAACACTTGAGTGGGAGAGCAGTGGACAGGTTAGAGAGCTGAGTGGCAGGTGGCTAAGCCAGGTAGGCCTTCAATATTCTAGCGTTAGGAACTTGGCTTCTTATCCTGAGTGAGATGGGGAACCACTGAAGAGTTTTTAGCCAAGCCGTGATCTGACTTTGGCTTTAAATGACTCCTCTGACCGCTGTGTTGATAATAGGTGATAATGCAGGAAAGAAGCTACTACGAAATCCAGAGAAGTGCTACGACTTGGACCAGATTGGCAGTGGTAACTGTGGTGAGTCATATGCTGACCATTTGTCGGAAGGTAGAATGGCAAAATTTGCTAATGGATCGGACTGGGATGTAGCAGAAAGCAGAGAGTCAAGGGTGGCCCAAGGTGGGGAGAAAAGAGCCCACCACCCTCAACAGTCCTGCCATGCCTCCTTATGCCACCGTGTGATCCATCTGACTGCGTAACATCCATTTCCTGCCGACTGGAGAAATATTTCACGAGATGGTAATCGCTGTGGCATTTGTAAAACCCGGAGTTTTGTGGTGATGTTAATAATTCTTACTTGGTGTAGATCTATGCTGTGGGGCAGGTGGGGCACACCTGTGCACCCTTATCAGGATCCTGCCACATACTTGGTGCCAGTAAATTAACTTCCTAAGCTAACGCATGGCTCTTTGAATACTGTCCCCAGGGAGTGGAAGCCATGGCAGAAAGGGCACACACTGGGGTGCTTGTACAGCTTTTGCACAATCTGCATTTCTCTTGGCCTTGATCTGTTGTCAGGTAAGAGGAAGGCAGTATTTTCTGTTTGCATATTTTGCAAGGTTGATGTGAGTTCACTGAGGACTGTACTATGCAAATGGGGAAAAAAATGGACACAGCCTGGCATTTGGGACCTTCACACATATGAGTACACGAGTGTCTGTGTTTTGTGTTTTGACATCACTATGATTAGCATCCAAGCTGCACACATTCTTTTTTAAAGCAAGAGAAACAAATTGGTTGGAAAGTTTTCCATTTAGGGACATGAAGTGCTCAAGAATGTGATCATTTTTCAGTTGATGCTAAGTGGCCTTCAGGCTCAAGAAACCACTGGGCGTTCCTATCAAGATGGCAAACTTGCATTTCACAGTGAGGCACGAATCAGAGGGACTAACAACCACGTGAGAACCGTGCGCAGGTCCGGGATGTGGAAGGCTATGGTGAACCGGGGTGCGTGTGTGTGCAGGTGCATGTGCATCGCGTGGAGGGGTGACCGGAGCCTGGGGTGGAAAAGAGAGATTTGGGTATCTCACATAGGACGTCTGGGACGGTTATCACCGGTGCCACTGTAAGAAACGGAGAACCACAGTCTGGGGTCCTCTCTGGGCATTGCCCAAGCCCTGATGGGGCAAGAAGCTGATGGAAGTAAGGGTGGGCTGGCCAAACCTTTAGACCTTCATTCTCCATGAAGTGGCAGCAAAGGGGAATCAGTAGTGATTCTGTGGTGCCTGGGATTCTGCACTTTCGGTTTCCTTTCTCTTAAACTCTGCTGTGTGAAAATAAGTTAAGGCTTAACCCATGGCCCTTCACCAATATACATTGCCAGCAAAGTGGCTGAAATCCCCAGAAGTAAGAAAATGAGCATACAGGCTAAAGTTAATGAAACACCCGAGCGACACATCAACAAAAAAAGAAAGAAAACTGAATTATACATACCAATAGAAGTAGAATGACCAAAATAGATTAACAAAGAATAAGCGAAATAAATACCCAGCAAGATAAAAGAAAACATTAGCAAAATGCAGCAAATAAATAAGTATGTCATAAAATAATCAACTGAAAATATTAGGCATGACAAATATATTATTGAAATAAAGAACAGAACATATGGGATAAAATAACAATAATAGCAATGTAACATAAGATTGGGGAATTCTCCCCCAAATTTCTGGGAGATATGGAGTAGAGAATTACAAACATCAGGACCTATTTAATAGGAGTACCAGAAATAACCTGAACCGCCCAATGGAAAGCTGGAAAGGAGAGAAAAAGAGAATAAAACATTACAGAAAATAAAAAAGTTAGAAGAAATTGGAAGAATAACGCGTAATTTAACACTGCTTATAATAAATCTAAATGGGTTAAATTAAAGGACAAATTCTGTCCTTCCTCACACCTGTTAGGATGGCTACTATTATCAAAACAGAAAATAGAAAGTGTTGGTGAGCATGTGGAGAAATTGGAACCCTTGTGAGTGTAAATTGGAGGGCACGTAAATTGGTGCAGCCGCTATGAACAGCGGTAGGGAGATTTCCCAAACAATTGAAAATCAAATTACCATATGATTCAGCAATTCCACCTATGAATGAATAGATAGCCAAAATAACTGAAAACAGAGACTCGAAGAGACATTTGTATACCCATGTCTGTGGCAATTTTAACCACAATAGTTGAAAGGGGAAAGGAACTCAAGTGTCCGTGGTCGACGACGAATGGATAAACAGAATGTGCTCTATACATAGAGTGGAATATTATTCAGCCTCAGAACACGAAGAAATTCTGACCCATGCTCCAACATGGATGAACCTTGAAGATATTTTGTTAAATGGAACAAGCCAGTCACAAAAAGACACCTATTGTATGATTCCATGATAGATGGGATAAATACCTAGAAGAGGCAAATTCATAGAGTCAGGAAGTAGGGTGATAGTTCCCAGGGGCTGGGAGAAAGGGGAACAGAGAGCTATTGTTTAATATGTGTGAAGATTCAGTTTGGGACGATAGAAAAGTTCTGAGGTTGGATAGCTGCCCAAGGTTCCGAGGTTGCACAAGAACGTGAATATACTTAATGCCACCAAATTGCACACTTAAAAATGGTCAAGATGGCAAATTTCATGTGATGTGTGTTTTTCCAAATTTTTTTAAGACATATTCTTAGATTGAATCATAAGATCCAGGTTTAAATGATACAAGAGGGGTGAAAACAAAAGGCCAGATGGAAGAAGATGTTCCAGGCAACTCTAAACAAAAGGAAACTAACTGGGATAGCAGCCTTGGTATCTGACATATTTGAATTCAAGGCAAAAATGTCACAAGATACAAAAAGAGACTTTTTGTATTCCTTATTGGAGGGATAGAGTAAGAAGATATAGCTGAAGGTGAGAGAATAATAAATGAAAAGGTCCAGTTGGTTTATAATCCTAGGAAAAGGCATGTGAAAGGAAATCCCTAGGTCAGGAAAATTGGTGGCAACTTGGATCTTAGAATGCAACCTGGCCGGGCCGGCCTGAGATTGAGTTTGGAACCTAAAGATTGAGCCAGCAAAGGCCTTATGTATTTGAGGATCTGGGGACTGATGGAGGGGATTCAACTGGTCAGGAGGTGAAAGTAGACTAGATGAAGGTGAGAATTGGCTTGATTGGGTGAGGTGGTCAGCACTGGCCCCGTAAATGCCTTGGATGTCCGTGATTTGTCTGTGTGGTGGGAATGTCACCACTAGAATCCAACAAGCCTGACTATTAGAATTCGGTAGATTCATTGTAGGGGAGGAAGAGGAAGTGTCACTTAGCAGGCAATTACTGTCAGGCCGTGTGATGGATGAAGGCAGAGAGGACAGATAGGCTTATGGGCTCAGTGACCCGCATGGAAACCCAGCACCAATGCTCCCGGCATTATCATCCCACGATGCACTGATTAGGAAAAGATCCCAAAGTAAAGGATTGGCTTC
Source organism: Panthera uncia (assembly GCF_023721935.1). Classification (NCBI taxonomy): domain Eukaryota; kingdom Metazoa; phylum Chordata; class Mammalia; order Carnivora; family Felidae; genus Panthera; species Panthera uncia. The sequence continues at coordinate 156,482,569 of NC_064811.1, read as the reverse complement.
ACCACGGGGAAGAAGATATCTCCTGCTGGCCACGTGGCTCTGGGCACGTGAAGGGTCACCAGTGGGCATTCTCCTCTTCAGGGCAGCAATCTAGGGATAGCACGGCCAACATGAGGTCCACGAAGGAGGCACCCACAGCCAGAATGGGTTGGGGAGCTCTCTCAGTGGGCAAGAAAGATGTTTCCTCCCCTGGCCACCATTAAAAGCTGGGCCCTGTCTGCTTGTATAATTAGAATGTGGCTAAAAAAGACTGACGGGACAGACATAATTCAGGAGAGCCAATTTTAACCTTATATGAATAATTTGACAGCCAGTCTGTCTAGATTTTTCTAGGTCCTTTTGCAGTACTTGATTTGGTGTTGTAGGAGGGTTAATCAGTGGACTCAGCAAAAGCAGAGTCTGTGAAGGGGGTGCCCCTGGGGCTCATTGTGTTTGCCGAGGCCCCTCTCCTGGTCTATCAAGGGGGGTCCAGATATAATGGTCTGCCCATTTATTTTCCTAAACAAACAAAATAGGACTCATAGTTTGACAACTTTGGTTTCGTGTCTTGGATATTCATTTGCAAGAAAAAGTCTTGCAGAGGAGTAAAAACAAAGTCACAACTGCTTGGATATTTAATGAATTAGCCTCATTATATAAAGCCTCATTATAAAACTGCTTTAAACTGGGGCCGTACTAGGTAATGAGTGTGTTCATAGCATGTGCTGTGGAAAAACTCTCTTTCCCACCTCCAGGTCTGGCTTTGAGGGGACAAGTGAGGCGACCTGCCTAAGTCACACACCAGGCCTTGGCAGGGCTGAGATGTGGAGTCAGTCTTCCTGCTTCCCTGGATTCCCTGCAGTTCCGTGCCCTGCATTGTTTTGTATCCCACGACTTCGTTCGTTGGCCATCATACCATTTGATACCTCTGCTTTATAAAAAAAAATTTTTTTAAGTTTATGTATTTACTTATTTTGAGAGAGACAGAGACAGTGCGAGCTCGGGAGGAGCAGAGAGAGAGGGAGACAGAGAGTCCCAAGTAGGCTCTGCACGGCCGGGGCAGAGCCCAACCCCGGGCTTGATCCCACGAACTGTGAGATCAAGACCTGAGCTGAAACCAAGAGTAGACGCTTAACCCACTGAGCCACGCAGGCGCCCCTTGATTCTTCTATTATATGTAATATCTTCATTTATACATAATAAACACAAGGAAACCCTTGCTTACATTAAGAAGAGGGTAAACCTATAAGACACATGCAGAACGTCTTGGGTTGGATGGTGGGCTGAATCAAGGTAGATTTCAATAGGAAGCAGGCCGGTCTTGAATGACCCTGCTGTCAAAGGCACCCCCTGGGTCTCTGCCACAGAGCCCCTGGAAGCTTTTTGACATTTGCTAATTACAGTGACTAATTACCATGTCATTAGCCTCTAATCATGAACCCAGACGCGATTAGTAATGATAAGACCGTGGAAATTAATTTACAACCAACTACATACTTTTCCTTGACCTGGCAGGGCTCACACTGCTCCCTTGGAAGACAGCAGTGGGATGTCCACAAGCCGTGGAACAGAAGGGCTAAGAAAATGGAGAGGTTGTCGGAGCCACAGCTGAACTGGGAAGAACCCCCTTCACCAGACAAGTGGCCTCATGGCACGGGGTGCCCCTCAGGAGCTAGAAACTTGAAAATAAAGTAGTCCAGAGAACTGAAGGACTGTCCCAGCCCCAAAGTGATCGAGCTGTATGCAGGGCTTTCAAAAACAATTAAAACCTAAGTTATGAGACTCGAGGGTGATGTGTCAGAGTTACAGGGACAGGGAGTCAGGAAACCCGGATGGGAGCCCCTGACCAGCTGTTTTCTTTGTTCCAGCCCCC
>NC_064811.1:156096628-156159484 GCF_023721935.1 Panthera uncia | reverse complement strand
ATAAAATAAAATAAAATAAAATAAAATAAAATAAAAAAGAAAACTTAAAAAAAATCTAGCTGTATTTTTTTTTAGGATAACTTGACAAGCTGGTACTAAAATTCATACGGAAATTGAGGAACTTAGAATAACCAAAGCAATCTAGACAAAGAACAAAGTTAGGGAATCACACTTCCTGATTTCACAACTCACTGCAAATTATATTAATCAAGACATTATGTTAGTGGCATAAGGACAGACATATAGATCAGTGGAATAGAATTAATAATCCAGATATGAACCCTTTCATTAGTGGCCAATTCATTTTCAAAAAGAGAACAAGCATAATTCAATGGGGGAAAAGAATAGTATTCTCAATAAATACTACTGGTACAAATGGATATCCACATGTAGAAGAATAAAGCCAGGTCCTTCTCTTATACCTTATACAAAAATTAACTCAAACTGGATCAAAGACTTAAATGTAAAAGCTAAAAGCTTAAACTCTTAGAAGAACACAGGTGTAAATCTTCAAAGCCTTGGATTAGGCAATAGTTTCTTAGACATAACACCAAAGAGCACAGGCAATAAAAGAAAATACAGACAAGTTGGATGTCATTAAATTGGAAATCTTTGTGGTTCAAAGGAGTCCGTGAAGAAAGTGAAAAGACAACTCATGAAATGTGAGAAAATATACACAAATAATATATCTGACAAGGAACTTTAGCAGGAACATATAAGCAACTTTTACAATTCAACAACAAAAGGACAATCTGGGCAAAAAATGGATAAAAAGGCTTGAATAACCATTTCTACAAAGAAAACATGCAAATGACCACTAAGCAGATGAAAAGATGCTCAAAATCATTAGCCATCAAGATATTCAAATCAAAACAATGAGATACTTTACACCCACTAGAATGGCTATAATAAGAAAGACACGTAATAACAAATGTTAGAGAAACTGAAACTCTCAGGCATTGCTATATCCTATACTTTTAAGTCTATATCCAACAGAATTGAAAATATGTGTTTATATAAAACTTAGACACAAATGTTCATTGCAGCTACTCATAAGAGCCAAGGAAATAAACAGCCCAAATATTTATCAATGGATAAATAGATAAACAAAATATAGTGGGCTGATACATTGGAATATTATTCAGTGCTAAAAAGAATGAAGGATTGACATGCTAAAAACCTTGAAAACATTATGCTAAGTAAAAAGAAGCCAGATACAAAAGGCCATATATTGTATCATTCAATTTTTATGAAATATTTATAATAGGAAAATCCAGAAAAGTAGAAAGTAGATTAGTGATTACCAGAGGGTATAAGGGGTATATGGGAAGTGACTGCTAATGGTTATGAAGTTTCCCTTGAGAATGATGAACCTGTTCTGAATTTAGATATTTATGATAGTTGACAACTCTGTGACTAAAACCACTGAGTTATACAGTTTAAAGGGTGGAGATTAAAGTATGTGAATTATATCTCAATAACGGTTTCAATAAAAATACAAAGTAGCCACAAGAAGGAAAAGTATTTTATTTATTTTGTACTCTTCATTAATTTTTAAGTGTATTATAGTACTACTATAGTATTCTATTTATTTTCTTAGAGGGCCAAATTCTCCGCCAATTCAATAAACTGTAACTGTACTGTGTGCCATAATACATATGATGACTACAGTCATAATGATAATTGAATAGCCTAGAAAAAGTTCAGTTATAGTCAACACATTCTTCCACAAAGAATCAGGAATTCCATAAAAAATCACAAATCCTATGTTTCTAGGGTTATTTCCATGTAAAGTTATTAAATGATAAGTAAGTTCCAGGCAAAGTTATCCAGAATGATTCATTCTGAGACTTCTGACTCATGGAGGTTGGAAAATCTTGTAATGAATATCTCATATAATGTTGACATTTATAGAAGATGAAACACTGTTCAAATTTCCACTCCAAGGCCTTACATGTTCGATTGAGTTCCATGAGAACAGAGATCACATGTGTGTCCAGGCACTCAGCATAGTGTCTTCCACATTAAAATTACTGGGGGCATCTATTAAATTTCCAGTAAATATTTGTTGACTTAGTGTTTAGAGACTGAATGATGACAGGCATTGACTGTATCTCCAAACTTGGCCAGTTGTGTTGCCACATTTTATTGGTTCAAGAGTTATAAGTCCAGCATCTCTCCTACAACTAAGGAATTTAAACTCAAAATAGAATTCAACTTCCTTATAGCTTTCACTTTCCATGATGTTAGGGAAATTCCAATCTATTTGTAGGTACATGGTGATTACAGTGAGATGGGCACCCTCACCAAACCATAAACTAACAGGTAAAATTTAAAGTAATAAAATACACACATGATGAATACCATTGGATGTATTAGAGGAAAAAAAAAAACCAAGAGATTATCTAATACCCCCAGATCCCAGGGGAAAATGTTCAAGATAGCAGGTTGAATAAGATTATAATTTAGTAAATGGATTTAATAAATACCATTTCTAAAGAAATATTCTCTAAATAAAGTCCCTTTAGCCTAGGAAATGAAGAGCAGCTGGAGCCAATCACTTATCTAAACTCTTCCCATAGGAAATGTTTCCTTCCCTCTTGGGCTCAAACTCATTTGGCAATAGGTTGGAAAGGAAGCTCTGGTCCTGACATGTAGATGCAACAGGCTGTGATTAGCCTAAGAATCATTCAACTAACTCATTCTGCTAAAATTTCACGTTTTTCAAACAAATTTCAGATTATACTCTGTTTTATAATAGGTACCACATATTGAGTAAGCACTATTTGGAAGGCACTGTGCGAGGCGATTCATGTTGATTATTGCTAATCCTGCAATAACCTTATTTTCAAATGAGGAATTTTAGGAAGCTAGCTAACTTGATCAAGATCCCACTGTTGTTCCGTGAATAAGGAGAGATAGACTGGCCATGCCAACTTGAGTATTTATGTACCTTGAGTATTGTAAAGTAACATATGACCATTTGGTTGGCATACATCCTTTCCTAGAAGGCCAAATTAAAGCCAATCAAACTGAAAAACAGACTCCATTGAATGGCAAATAACCAATATGATAAGAATACCAACCTATGAGAGGCCTTGAAAGCAAGCAAATATTGCCAGTTTCTCCCACTTAAACACTGATATCAGCATTCACAAAGGCAAAAGTATTGGAAATTCTTTGAAAAAAAAAAGCGTTTCTGCAGCATAATGATTTCATGAGAGAAGAAATACCATGCTATGTTTCAAAACGTATTTTGTTTTAAACAAATTTTATCTTGTTTATAGGCAACCATGTAGCCTGAGTTAAATGGGTAGGTAATGGCTTTTGGTTTTACTATCATAGTTTTGCCTTTTCCAGAATTTCATATAATTTGGATCACAAGATATGTAGCCTTTTCAGACTGACTTCTTTTTCTTAGCAATAATCATTTAAGATTCTTTGTTGTCTTTCTGTGTCTTGATAGTTTATATTTTTTAATTATGGAATAAAATTCCATTCTTTGAACAGCATAGTTTGTTATCCATTCCCCTATTAAAAGGTATCTTCATTGCTTGTACTTTTTGATGTTTATGAATAAGTGGCTATAACATTCACATGCAGGTTTTCATGTGTATATACATTTTCAAAGAAGTTGGGTAAATACTTAAGAGCACAATTAGTGGATTGTATGGTAAGACTATGTTTAGTTTTGTAAGAAATCTCCAAGCTCTCTTCCCAAGTGACTGCCATTTTACATTACCAAAACAATGAATGAGAGTTCCTGTTGCTACACAGTTGGAGGAATTGGTTTTGTTGGTTTTGTTGAATTTTAGTCAAATGAAAAGTTATATGATGGTATCTCATCAATGTTTTATTCTATAATGACAAATGACTTGAGCATCTTTTCATATGTTTATTTTCCAGCTGTATATCCTTTTTTTTTATTGAGGTGACTTTTGAGCTATTTGCCCATTTTTAATTAGGTTGTTTTTCTTATTGAGTTTTTTTGTTTATTTTGGACACAAGTCCTATACAAAATACGTGGCTTGCAAATATTTCCTGTGGCTTATCTTTTCATTTTCTTAACAGTGTCTTTCAAAGAACAGAAGCTTTTGAGTTTAATCAATTCCAATTTATTGACCTTATACTATTTCCTTTCCTAGATTGTACTTTTGGTGTTTTATCTAAAAACTCATCTACAAACCCGACTCCCCCTAGCCATTCTTTTATGTTTTCTTCTAGAAGATATATAGTTTTGCATTTTACATTTAGATATACATTTTGATCCAATTTTTGTTAAAGGTATAATTTACGTGTACATCTAGGTTTGTTTGGTTTTGGTTTTTGCATGTGGACATTGAATGGTTCCATTTCCACTTGTTGAGAACACCATCCTTTTTCCATTTAATTGTCTTTGCTCCTTTATCAAACATCAATTTATCACATTTGTGTGGACCTATTTTTGAGTGTGTTATATTGATTAACATGTATATTCTTTTACCAGTACCATGATGTCTTGGTTAATGTAGCTGTCTAGTAAGCCTTGCAATTGGGAAGCATGAGTCCTCCAACCTTGTTCTTCTTCAATACTGTGTTGGTTATTGCAGACCTTTTCCTTTCCAAATGAATTTTAGAATCATTTTGTAAATATCTACAAAACAGCTCACTGGAATTTTGATTGGAATTGTGTTGCAGCTATAGATCAAGTTGGAAGGAACTGACATCTTAAGAATACCGAGTGTTCCAATTTATGAATATGGAATCATTCTGCATTATTTAGCTCTTCTTCAATTTCTTTCATCAGAGTTTTATTTTTTTGTATGTAGATCCTATACATATGTTGTGAGATATGTAATTTTCTTTTGATGCTATTGTAAATCATATCTTTAAAATTTCAAATTCCAGTTGTTTGTGACTTGGATATGAGAAAACAATTGGTTTTTGTATATTAGTCTTATAAGACTTTGCTATACTCACATAATAGTTGCAAGTATATTTTTGTAGAATCTCTGGGATTTTTACAGAGATAGTCATCTGAGAAGAAAGATAATTTTACTTCTTTCTTTTCAATTTGTGTAACTTTTATTTTCCCTTTTTTTGCCTTATTTCACTTGCTAGAACATCCAGTATGTTGGTAAGTAGGAATGATAAGAGGGTATATCCTTGCCTTGTATATGACCTTAAGGGGAAAGCATCCAGTTTCTGGTCATTAAATACGATGTTATCCATATGCTTTTCATAGATATTCTTTATCAAGTGGAGGAAGCTAGCCTCTCTTCACCTAGTTTGTGGAGTTTTTCCTTTTTAATCATGAGTGAATGTTATTATTGGGCCAAATGCTTTTTATGCATTGATTGAAATGATTATATGATTTTTCTTCTTTGGTCTGCTATATAGACAATTACATTGATTGATTTTTCAATGTTCAACCAGCCTTACATTTGGAATAAATCCTAAATGGTCATAATAAAAATTCTTTTTACATGTTATTACATTTCAATTGCCTTTATTTTGTTGTGGATTTTTGCACATGTTCCTATGAGATACTGGCCTATAGTTTTCCTTTCTTATAATATCTATATCTGGTTAGGATAATGTTGGTCCTGAGTTAGGAAGTATACAGTTTATTTCTATTTTGTGAAAGAGATTGTGGAGAATTATTATCATTACTTAAATGCTTGGTAGAATTCACCAGTAAAAACTTCTGGGGGCTATTAATCATCGGCTATATTTATTTATACAGATAGGTCTATTCAAAGAGTTTTGTGTGAGTTTGGGTACTTTGTATCCTTCTTTTTTAAAAAAAAATTAATGCTTATTTATTTTTGAGAGAGACAGAGAGAGAGAGAAGTGCAGAGTACGAGCAGGGGAGGAGCAAAGAGAGAGGGAGACAGAATCTGAAGCAGGCTCGGGGCTCTGAGTTGTCAGCACAGAATCCAGTGCAGGGCTTGAACTCAAGAACCATGAGATCATGACCTAAGCCAAAGTCAGACACAACCTACTGAGCCACCCAGATGCCCTAGTACTTTGTGTCTTTCAAGGAACTGTTCCATATCATCTAAATCAAATTCTCTGCAGAGATTTAATAGAATTTCTAAATTATCCTTTTAATGTTCATGGAATCAGTAGTTAATGCCCCCTTTTCATTTAGTCTGGCTAGAAGTTTATAAATTGTACTGGTATTTTCAAAGAACTACCTTTGGGTTTTGTTGATTCCATTTTGGTTTTTTGTTTTAATTTTAATTGACCTATCCTCTAATTTCATTATTACTTTTCTTCTGTTTAGTTAATTTTTTTAAGGTAGAAGCTTAGATTATTAACTTTAGTTCTCTCTTTTCTAAACATAATTCATTCAGTGTCATAAAATTCCCTTTAGGCACTGCCTTTTTTCATGTCACTAATTTTGAGAATTTGTATTTTCATTTTTCTTGAAAACATTTTAACATTTCCTTTAGACTTATTCTTTGACCTATATGTTATTTAAAATTTGTTTATTTCCACATATGGGGGGGGGCGGTTTCTAGCTCTTTCTGTAGTTGATTTCCAATTTAATTCCATTGAGTTCTGAAAACAGATTTTGTATGATTATGATTCCTTTAAATTTCTTAATGTATTGGCCCAGAATGTTGGATGGCCCTGAAGAATGTAGTTTATTTTGTATACTTAAGAATGTGCATATTGCTATTGTTGAAGTATCCTACAAATGTCAATTAGATCAAGTTGATTGATAATCCTGTTTAGAGCAACTATATTCTTACTGATTTTCTGCTAACTTGATCAATTACTGAAAAAGGGGTCATTAAATCTCCAACTTTAAGAGTGGATTTGTTTATTTCCTCTTTCAGTTCTATCAATTTTTTATTCCATGTATTCTGATGATCTGTTTTTAGGTACATACACATTTAGGATCATTATATCTTCTTGAAGGATTGACCTCTTTATCATTAAGTAATGTCCCTCTTTATCCATTCTCCTTGTTCTGAATCTTCTTTGATAAAATTCAAGCTTTCTTTTTCATTAGTATTAGCATGGGTTATCTTTCTCCATCTTTTCATTTTTAACTGGTCCAAATATTTATATTTAAACTGAGTTTCTTATAGTTAGCATACATTTAGGTTCTGTTTCCTTATTCACACTGAGATATGTCTTTTACTTGTTTTATTTATACCATTCTTATTAAAAGTGATAACCGAGGGGTGCCTGGTTAGGCATCCAACTCTTGTTTTCCGCTCAGGTCATGATCCCACAGTTCTTGAATTCGAGCCCCTCATCCAGCTCCGTGCTGACCGTGCAGAGCCTGCTTGGGATTCTCTCTCTGCCCCTCAACTGCTCACCCTCTCTCTCCCTCTCTCAAAACAAATAAACTTAATTTAGAAAAGTTTTAAAAATTAAAATTTAAAGTGATCACTGATATAGTTGGATTATCTACCATGTTTGTAATTGTTGCTATTTGTTGCATTTATTCTTCTCTCATACCTTTTTTTTTTTCTGTCTTCTCTGGTTTCAACTGGGCATTTTATATTAATTCATGTTAACTCCTCCTTTAGGATATTGCTTGTACTTCTTTTTTTTTAATTAAAGTTTTTTTTAATTTATTTTTTATTTATTTTTATTTTTTAAAATTTACATTCAAATTAGTTAGCATATAGTGAAACAATGATTTCAGGAGTAGATTCCTTAATGCCCCTTACCCATTTAGCCCATCCTCCCTCCCACAACCCCTCCAGCCACCCTCAGTTTGTTCTCCGTATTTATGAGTCTTTTCTGTTTTTTCCCCCTCCCTGTTTTTATAGTATTTTTGTTTCCCTTCCCTTACGTTCATCTGTTTTGAGAGACAAAACAAATTAAAAAAAAATTTAAATTGCCTTTAAATTTGCAATATACATTGTTGACTAATCTAAGCCCATCTTCAGATAACACTATAATGCTTTGTGCTGGTAGCTTATGACAGAGTATTCCTGATTCTTCCATCCCCTCTCTTATGACATTGCTTTTATTCATTTCATGTATGTATACGCCATCAACACTGATACAATTTTACTATCAGTACTTTAAACGAGAAACTGAAAACAAAAATGAAGTATTTTATTTTACCTTCATTCATTCCTTCTCTAATGCTCTTTAATGTAGATCTGAGTTTCTGACCTATATCATTTTCCTTCTTCCTGAAAAGACCTTCTTACTTTCTTACCTTCTTTTGATTCTTCTTAGAAGGCAGGCCTTCTGGTGATGAATTCCCTATGTTTCTGTCCATCCAAAAAAGTATTTTTCTCTTTACTTCTGAAGGAAAATTTCACTGCATATAAAATTTTAGGTTGATGGGCTTTTCCCTACCAATACTTTAAATATTTCACTTCACTCTCTTTCTTACCATAGTTTCTGACAAAAAGACCACTGTAATTCTTATCCTTGTTCCTCCACAAGTAGTCTGTTTTTTCCCCTCTGCTTTCCTTCACAAGTTTCACTTTGTTTTCGTTTTTGTTTTTTAGCGGTTTGAATATGATATGCATAATTGTAGATATTTTCATATTTATCATATTTGGTGTTCTCTGAACTTTCTGGATCTGTGATTTGGTGTCATTAATTTTGGAAATTTCTCAGCCAGTATTACTTCAAATATTTCTTCTGCTCCCTTCTCCCTTTTTATTCAAAAATGGATGTGCTACACAATTTCAAATTGTGTCATATTTCTTCAGTATTTCTCTGATTCTTCATTCTTCTTCCCTTTTTCTTACATATCACTTGGGGAAATTTCTGATGACATATCTTTAAGCTCACTCATTCTCTCTTCTGCTTTGCCCAGTCTACTAGTGAGCCCATCAAGGCATCTTTTTCAAAATTTCTGTTATAGTGTTTTTAATTTCTAGCATTTCCTTTTGATTCTTAGAATTTCCATCCCTCTGCTTATATTACTCATTTGTTCTTCTATGTTGCTTACTCTTTTCATTAGAGCCCTTAACATATTAATCATACTCATTGTATTTATTTTTGTTTAGTTTTTTTTTAAGTTTATTTATTTATTTTGAGAGAGAGAGAGTGAGTGGAGGTGGGGCAGAGAGAGAGAGGGGGAGACAGAGAATCCCAAGCAGGCTCCATGCTAGCAACTGAGCTGGAACTCACAGATTCTGAGATCATGACCTAAGCCAAAATCAAGAGTTGGACGCTTAACTAACTGAGCCACTCAGACACTCCTAATCATACTCATTTTATTTTTTTTTTAATGTTTACTTATTTATTTTGAAGGGGGGTGGGCAGAGAGAGAGGAAGAGAGAGAGAATTGCAAGCAGGCTCTTTGCTATCAGCACAGAGCCCAATGCAGGGCTCAATGTCATGGCTTGTGAGATCATGACCCGCGCCAATGTCAAAAGTCCGATGCTTAGCTGACTGAGCCCCATAATCATACTCATTTTAAATCTCCTGTCTGATAATTACATCTGAGTTTTGTTCTAATTCTTGCTTTGTCTCTTTAAATAGTGTTATCTCTTGCCGTTTAGCATGCTTTTTGTTTTGCTTTGTTTTTATAATGGGATATGATGTATTAAGTAGTAACAACTAAAGTAAATAGATGTGAGTGTGAGGCTTTATGTTAATCTGGCTAGCAGTTGCACTATGTTTAATACTCTCTGTGGCTGAAGTTCCCAGAGGCTTCAAATTCCTCTCTAGTGTCCTTGCTTTTGTCTCATCTGTCTTTGGGTTTCTCTAAGACCTGTTTCTTGCATAGTCTGCCCTTTGCAACATTTTCAACTATAATCCACTGTCATTATAGCTGAGACCTGTTGGTGTGGTAGTAATGTACAGGAGAGGGGAAGATTACATAATTTTGTGATTAAATCTGTTTTTAGTAGTCCTGTGATCTTCACAAGTGTATCTTAGCTCCACCCTGCTCCCCACACGTGAGAAAGAAGGCTATGCAGGGCTCAAGTGGGAGAAATGCCATTCCCTGACCTGAGGCAGGCACTGGTAAAACCTTTTCCCCTAGGGAGTAAGCCTGTGTTACGGTGAACCCCGGGGGTGTATTTCACTACAGTTACTCTTCCCTTTCTGCTGTCAGAGTTGTGGAAGTGTTTTTTCTGGCTCTTTACTGTGAGAATTTGGTAGAGTTCCTGAAGGTAAAACCCCCAAAAGTGTGGATGTTCCTATAAATGTGCAGCCCCCAGGAGTTTCTCACTCTTCACCTAATCCACACTCAACATCTGTCAATTCATCAAAATTACCACTTAAGCTCACACCAATGTCTGGGTCCATTGGGTCTCTCCCCAGGTAGGTGTATCTCTGCCGTGACTCTCCAGATTTCAGGGTGATGGTTTGTCCTGTAAACCTCAGCTCTCGGATGGGTGAAGAAAAGTCTTTAATTTTCAGTTTGAATAGTTTTAGTTTTCCTGTTGTAAGGACAGGAGTGATGACTTCCAAGCTCTTTACATGTTGGAGCTAAAACTGGAAATTTGGCAATGGCTTTCCTTCTTCTCCATAATGCAAGTTTCAGAGGCTGGTTCTTCCAGGTCACAGAACCAGCTCAGTTTTCAAATATGGTTCATATCTTAGCACATCCCATCTACCTGTTTAATCTGAGAACTCCCTCTTCAGTAATTAAATATACTTTCTTCATGGGTCATTATGGTGTGATTTATGACATGTGTGTAATTGTCAGAATTACTGTGGGTAATTAAAATATGAAGTGAATGCTGCCAGAGGCTTCAGTCACTCTCAGTGCCCTCATTAAAAATCAGGAGCTGACCAAATTATAAATAGACTGGTTTGCACAAGTTCCAGGCAAAACCTAATTATGAAACTTATCCTTATTCTATCAGAACTCACTCCATTAGTCATGCAAATTCTGAAAATGATTAAGTTATTTTATGTGCCGGAATTGTGGAATTAATAATAAAGAGGTGAGTAGCAGTAATTAGACATTACTATGAAACTTTATTATGTCAGGTCACTCTGGGTCATACTGTCTCTGTTCCTGACCCCACATCCAATACAACACAATACACATACACACACACACACACACACACACACACACAGACATCTTTGAAATAGTTTAGAAAATGGCTTAATATTTAATAGTTTTAGTGGATTTATAAGAACTTTTTAAAATGGGAGCCAAAACAAAGAAGGATTTGTAAACTCTGCATGAGGTATTATCTTGGAGTTGGTCAAAGAAAGAGATTTAATAAGTATCATCAGGGGAATCCTTTCTCTCTACAAAAGGCAAAATACCACAAGGAGAAATCAGTTACTATGAGGATGTTTCAAGATATGGGAGCTGGACCAGGAGCAAGTGATAACTTAAAGCTTAAAGGACCTTTAGATGACCATGTCTACCTCCTTTCTAATTTGCAGACAGGGGACTTAGCCTAGAGACATCGTGTGGTTGCCAGTGAACAAGAGAGTCAGGTTTGAGCTTAGTGTCATGCTTCTTTTCTCTAAAGTGCGGGAGGACACAGACTGATGGGGAAATTGGTGAGCATCAGTTTTCTCATCACGGGACTGGGTGAAAGAACACTGAATGCAGGTCCATACTAAGTTTCCAGAGTATGTAAAAGGTCATCTACTGGTGGTTTAGTTTGGTGAATCATAGTCTCATCTGAGACAATCTATTACTATATAGAAACAGAGATATCAAGATGCTTACTCAGAAGAGCCTGAGAACTTTGATGATTCAATCGACACATGTCTGGGAAAGCAAAAGTAAATAAAATTTAAAAGGTAAAAGAAAAAGAAAAGAAGGGAGGAATAGGAAAAGGAAAGAAGGGAAGGTGGGAGATGAAAAAAGAAGAAAAAAAGAAAAGCACACTTCAGAGACAGATCTAAGATTCAAGAGTTACACATTTACATATCAGTTAGATTGTAGGGCCTTCAGCATTGCCAATCAGCTGGACTGGGGATGGGGCTTATGCAAATGTTCCTTTGTGGAGACAAAGGGGAAAATAGAGACTGTGGGTGAGGAAGAGAGAGGGGTAGTGGGAGGGAAGGAGAGAGGCTCATTTCTAACAGGAGTACATAAATTCAACTCTGCATAACTGACTGCCTTTATAAACTCAGTAGCTATTTGAAATTTACCCTTTGGTACTCTCTCCTTGGGTTAGGGGCAGAAAACTTTCTGAGATCTCAAGTGAAAGGCAGCAAAGCTGTGAACTTTGACCTGAAGCAGTTCCTCCCTCAGCCCCTGGTGGTTTTGGGTACGCAAGGCAAATGGCAACAATGACACGGATGTATCCAGATGGCATCTTCACACAAATGTGACAAATAAGCAAAGGTGGAAGGTCCTTGGGAAGGTGACAAAGAGGAAGAGATGGGGGACAAGAGGGCCAGTGGTACCACATGAGAGAATGGGTCTGGTCTTGGGGAAGGGGCTGCCGAAGCTCACATTAGGTGTCTACAAGTCACCTACTGTAAATTTTAAGAGAGAATGGAGGGAGATCTGACATTAAGGGATCTGGGGATGGAGAGATGAGTGAGCATGACTGACAAACTCAGGAAAATGTAGAGCTTTATCAGAGAGAAGGTAAGGGTCTTGCTGACAGGTGTTGGAGCCAATCAATTGTGTGTGTGTGTGTGGGGGGTGTGTGTGTGTTGTATGATTTGACTTCACAGCAACACCATGAGGTAAATAGTAAAAATATTCTCATCCACTTTTTATGATGATGAGAAATTAGGCGACTCACTCACAGTTAAGCTGTGAGTGTCTTAAGCTAAGACGTTAAGCAACAACTTGGATTCCCAACACCTGGACTCCGTGTCTATTACATGCTCCTCTACAACATGCCGGTACTTGACAGAACTGATGTGGTGGTAAGTAGGGAAGTGAGAAAAATTAACACGTACTTCCCCCCACTGCTTGGCTTTTTAGCGGGTTGTTTTTTTCTCTTGTCTCCAAGGGTGGCAAGGCCTCAGGACTCTGCAGAGGGGCTCATGTGACAATTAGGCAGCTGCCTGGTCCCATCAGAGGGGGACAGCTAAAAACTCCCAAGGGTACACCTTGCCTCACGGTGTCCAAGGCCTTCGAGACCTCTGTTCCTGCATCCTCCATCAGCGGCCGAAAACCCCCTTGGGGAGACTTTCATCTCTTTTATATGAGTTCCAAGGGCCCTGCTGAACAATTCAGACTGCACGGAATCCTTTGAATCCTTTGTGCACCCCACAGGATGCTCGCATATTTGTCACTCGCTCAAAGAACAGTAAATCCTTCCAATGCGTCTTCTTGTTCTGTGTGTTTGTGTGTGTGTTTCAAGTTTCTCAGCTTTTTAGGGTAAGAGTATGACACATTCACCTCCAAACATGGAAGTGTCTCAGTGAGAGGCACTCTGAGAAAATGCATTTGAAAATGGCATTTGTTGGCTTGCTGGAGCCAAATACGGCCACCTCATCTCTTGCTTGAAACCCAAACAGGGTGACTGCCAGTCAGGGATTCCAACCAGCTGGTGGAATTGGCCTGCACAATCTGACAAAAGGGATCCCTTTTCCTCAACAGCAGCTTCTCCACCTCTTTCTCTCCCCTTTTTGCTCGAGAACGCACAGTTTTGCACTTGTCCTTCATACAAATAACTGGAGGGTGGGAATTATTCAAAAAGCTCATGTTCGACACCCCATCTGTTCATTTCTGACAGCAATATATAATGTAAGGCTATAAAAACTTGAAAAATAATGCAACATAAAAAGGGATTGACTCAGCTCCAAGAGGCCATAAATGGAAACAAATACCACTGGATGATTTATTTCATGCTGTAATCTTTACAGTAAGTCATCTTTCAGACATTTCCTTGTGACAGGTTTTAATAATATTAATGCCCAGAGCAATCCAAATCATCGCCAATAGACGTATTTATCAAGCTGCCAATCCGAGTAAATGAAATTCTATAAGCAATAATGTAACATGTTTAAAGGAAGCTAATAAAACAAGTCAGCAGAGAAATATTACTTCAAAGTATTCTCTCCCTCTAATCCAGTCCTGTATGTTATACAGCCAACATGCAAATCTTTCCATACTTGATTTATTGCTCCAAAAATACCAATGACCTTTTCCCCAAGCTTCTGTATATTCACTCTCACACATTCATAAAGCCTGCCGTGCATCCTGCCAGAGTTGCTGAACACTGGAGTGCTTAGCATTTATTGTTATGTTTGTCTTGCTTTTTACGCAGGTACTTGATTGGCAGCTGCAGTGGATAACATCTAAGTTTCCAAGCCTTATTAAAATGTAACAAATATCCAAGCCATAAACCGATCTTTGCAGGACCCATTCTAGGCAGGCCGTCCAGAATACTTGAGAAAGTGACTTGAGCAAAGTCCCGATGGTTCACTAGTTGCCAGGTAAATTTCACATGAGGGGAAAGCCAACCTGTGTTTTCCTTCAATCAGGTTTGCTTCGTTTTGCATTAATTATTTGTTATTCATGCAGATCACAGTATGCCAGCTGTTAAAGCATTTGGCATTTCAAATGCAGCTCAAGATCTGCTTCCTGCAGGAAGCCTTCCTTATTAATTTCACTCATTTTCTGATCTCTAGTGCAATAACTTCTGCTAATTAATGAGTCCATAAAAGTATAATGCACCTCAAAAGCACTCACCAAATAGTAGATGGAAATACAAAGTGTATCCATTTATTTGATCCATTCTACAATGGACTGATACATCCTTTTCCCTTGCATATCACACATATGCTCCTTGGGGATAGATTTTTTTTTTTATTGTTTAATGGGCATCACAAGTGTTCACCATGACACTGTGTACCCTGTAGGGGCACGGAATTATACATATTTATATCTATATCTATGTCTATTATAGATCGTCTAATTGACATGATATTGGTTAAATGTGTTTACTTACGATGATTATGGTTCCTATGTTTATATGGAGTAGATAATGGGAGTAGATCCCATTATCTGCACTTCCCTACTTCTTTGAGAACTGCCTCATCCCCCACAAGTGGCCATGTTTGTTCCTGATGACTCTACTTCCTGGACATGATTGGGCAAGTCAGGAAACCTAATTTGAGCTGAGCAAATCACACCCTCTCTTCCTATCATCAGAAACTGGGATACTGGGAATCTTGTGACCTAGTTTATAATATCAGAACTGGGATGCGGCTTGAGGACAGGAGTAGCCAGATTCTGCAGAACAGGGATACAGAAGGCTTCTGTGCAGAGAATGAAGCCCACTACCCATTGGGGGTGCAGCTGGAGAGCACTGGCGCAGGGCACACAGGTTCCAACTTATTGGCTCCAGTCTCAATGGAAAACATGCAGTGCTTTCTCCCTTATAGTTTTGCTGTTCTGTGATTCCTTATTAGGTATTCTTTTTGTCTTTCTTTAGTTTAAAATAATTTCTGTTATTTGCAAGTGATTGGACACTAATTACAATGTTTATTTTTCACTGATTCAGCTTTATAAAAGACCACATGAGAGACACACTTTGGTTTGAAAGCACTTCATTCCTTGTAATGGGAAGCCACATTTTTATTGGATATGAATCAAATACAAAGCCCTTTGTAGCTTGGTAATCCAGAGCATTTTGACTTGAGTTTTGGAGTGCCCTTAGAACAGAGTGAGATTTTATTAGACAAATATGAGAAGGGAATCACATTCTAGGAATATGCACAGGTCCACAGCAGGAAAAGGAGAATGGTGCATATTTGGAGAAGTGGGAAAATATAATACTGTTTGAGCCCAAAGGAGTTTTCTGAGAGGCAGGGACCTTAGGATGAAGGGTATTATTAAGGATTCTGATCTCATTCCTAAAGGTATTGACAAACCACTGAAAGGAAACAGTACTGCAAAATTTTCATGTTTGATACCTCATTCTAAGTGCAATAGAGGAATGGATGAGGAAGGACAAGGGAAATGGAAGGAGACAGGGTGAACCAACATTTTCACCAGTGGTCCAGGGAAAGAAGATGGTGGCTTGGGCTGGGATGAGGATTGGAGATGGAAAGGGTGGAGAGACTTAAAATATTTTTAGGAGTTAAACAGAGAAAATGAGACAAATGATTGACTCCAGGACAGAAACCTATCTCCCAACTTCCTGACCTGTTCCTCTTACCTCTCACCAGGGTTGCCAGCCCAGACGTTGGCTACTGATAGATCTAGATCGGTTTACTGTTGGTTTTACCGTTTGTTTTGCCTTTGTTTTTGCCTACCTTAGAGTGTGTTCCTGAGTGCAGTGAATAGACGCAGGTTATAAATCAGGCACTTGGGGAAAGTATTAATTTTAGAATTGTTTGCCCATTTGGTACAGTGAAATTGGTTCCAGAATTGTTACTTTTACTCCTTCTCCAATTCTTATTACTTCTTTTCAACTTCAGTGCTCCCGTCAATGATGTCTCGCCTTGTACACTGTGATTCTCAGAGTGAAAACAAGCCAGCCAGGGGTGGTATGAGAGTCACGGGTTGGGATACAGTTTGAAGAGGCCTCCCATCCCCTGAAAATTTCATTCTGTGCCCACATACATACAGCCACACTCCTGGGAATCACTGTTTTTATCTCTTCTCTCATCTTCTGTTATTTCCAGGCTTAGAAAAACATTACGATGAGATCCAGTGGTTAAAACAGTAAGATGAGGAAGAGTAAAGGGCGAGTACAAGAAGGAAAAAGAGCTGGTGACAGATGCCCAGATCTGGAGGTGGACCTGAGAATATCTGGCTAAAGAGTGAGAGACTGATGGGTTAGGAAAGGTGTTCCTTTACTTCTAGTGCCCTAACAAGGGAAATGTTCCAAGTGGGCAGGTAGGCTATGAAAGTCCCTCTGGAAGGAGGAATATAATCAGGGATGACAGAGATAATCTACTTATGTGGATTGTAAAAACGTTTCTCATGTGCTCTTCCTCCTGGTCCCAAATAACCTTTAAGATTTAGAGCCACCTGACATAGGCCCGTGACTTTGAAAAACAGATGAATGTAAACTCACCTAAGATGGTTTTTGCCTGTTTTGTTGAATAATATGTTCACCTTTCCCTCCTATAAATTAACTGTTTAAAAAAAAAAAAGACAGCTAGAATCCATACAAAGAGGTCAGAAACTTTTGCCATTGGGTTCATTGATTTTTTTTTTCCCTACCTCAGAGTTTGTTCCTGGGTGAGCTTAAGGGATGCAGATGAAAATCAATGGCTTGGGGTGGGGTGTGGGTGCTGAGAGTTGTTCCTGGAAGACTGAACTCATAGGCCAAGCAGATACTTGACCTGACTCTACAAATCCTTCCCAGTTATCTTCTCCCTCTGAGCCATTTCTAAGTATCTTAAAACTGGTTTCTGGTGTTGATCCACAAAATGGATTTCTCAAGGATTAAAACAGAAATAAAGTGAGAAAAAAAGGAAACATATCACCCACCGTCCTGGCAGCTCAATACCTACATGGTGAGCAAAAACTGAAATCAGGGACATTTAATTTAGAAAGGCCCAAGAATATTTGGACCTACCCTACAAACAGTGGAAAGCCAGGCACTAGGCTTGGCTGACTGTAAAATATCACAGACTATTTCACTGGCAGCAAATCTAGCTAATCAGTATGAAAATGCTTTTCATGAAATATTATTTTAAACACTGGAAATATTAATGTGTTCTTACTTGTGGTAAATGCAAATATAAAAGTCTTAAACATAATAATCATATCAATCAATCAATAAAGACTGTGAACATTTTTATGTTGTTAGACCATCTACATTGTTCTCAGTTACTAAGACATACCTATGGTTTGAGATGCTACCCTAAATCAAAGTCTGTAACATCTGCCACTCCCCATTTCTGGCTTCTCTAGATCTTCCTGTAAATATGTACACATGTAATGTATGTATACATAGGTGTGTATGAAGTATAAATGTATAAAGTAAATCATATGTATATATATATGCACAGACATATGTGATTTACTTTATTGATTGATTCTCATATAGCCAACCCCAGAATCTTCCCCCAAAGAGTAATTTATCCACAATGTAGGCACAAGCAATTCTAAAAAATATGTATTAAAAATTTCTTCCATTATCTAAACTGAACATTTTACTGGAAGTTTGAGACTGAAAATGGCAGCTTCTCTCATACTTATAAATTGCTTTATGATTTTTTTTAACCAGCTTTTCCCCACTGGTACCTTAAACACAGATGAGATAAAATAATACCTACACTTCATTATGAGGAAACCAGAAAGCAGAGAGGCAGCAGCCTGTATGGGTTGAAAACAGCCTCCAGGCGAGGGCTAAGCCTTGCCTGATGGACAGAGGCTCCTGAGGCAGAGAAGGCCCAGCCGCCCAGCCTGTCAAGGGCCAGCCTAGCACCCTATGCCATCTCGTCTGAGGGCGGAGCTGTGTTCCCAACATGATCCTGGGAGTGGAGGAAACTCTGGGTTTTACAATAAACATAAGGGGTTGTTTCTTGTCTTTACTAAAGGGTTCTCCACAGAAGTATGTATAATAATCTATTCATTTAGAACATAAAACAGAATAACATTTAGGGGGAAAAAAAGGATGTGATTTCCACATGTTTTAAGCAATACGACTATTGCTTAAAGACAGATGGGCTTATAAATAAAAACAAGAATGGTGGCTACTCGGCTTTTCTCGGGGCTTTGAGAACGGAGTGGGTTTTCAAGGAGCCAAGTTGTTTAGTTTACGTTTTAGCATTATCTGCAGCGATATTTCAGAGTGAAATAAGTAAAATATCTGTTCCTTTTCACTTGGCAGCAGCAAAGATCTCAGGGAAAAAAAATAAATAAGAAATATGCAATCCCCACGGTGTAATCCCAGGGTATGGAAACTCACTTCTCTTAAATACCTCCCTCTGGCATAATTGACTTTTCATATGCATTTTAATAATGGCATTTCAGCAGGTTGCAAGGGAATTTTTTTTTCTTCTGTTGTTGTTGTTGTAAATTATGGTTTAGAAAAAAAGTGTTATAAATCTAATTACATTTTCACTTATATTAACAAGTCAGCACAATCTTCCAGCATGTTTACCAAGCAATTCCAATATTTACAGCTGACCTAATTGGTTGTGGGGTAGAAGCAATGAACAGTATTTTATTGTCCTGAGAGCTGCGCATGTGCTGAAGACAGCTGCTGAGGCCTACGGCTACCCAGCGACCCTGAAGTTTTGCCTGTCTCGTGTTTGCTTTGCCATAGTTGTCAATTAGCTGAACAGAACAGGATGCGGGGAGGGAAAGGGAAGTGGGTCTCAGTGTAGGGAGAGGAGGAGTTTGGTAAAGATGCCTTTTTTCAATCCTCTCTTGACAAGAAAGATTTTCCAATTATTTGGGGACTGTTACAGACTCAAAATGAAACTGTTGTTGGCAAGTTTGGGTGAAAAGTTATAAATAACTGCATTAAAGTCAACGATGTGTTAGGTAAACATCTTTGACACTTGCGGAGTTGAGGACAATCATGGCCCCGCCCTTGACTTTCACTGTCTAAGCCACCGTGGTCTTTAGGAGCCCAGCACGGGACTAACATAGGCTGGAACTCTTATAGTCTTAGGTCTTTGGGGAAAGGGTTAAAAAAAGTAATTGTTCCACCTAGGCAAAGACCATATTGCTTCATGGGGAGACAGGGACTGGGGCTTCCTCTGTTACTAAAGGTGAGTTCTGCAGCAGCTTTATCACCCCTCAGATTTAAATTGAAATGACATTTATCTCTAAGTCCTCTGTCTTTCCTACTCATACAACTGGTGGTAACACAAATGAAGAATGCTAATAAGTTTTTAGCAGAAAGCTGCTTTGAGGTGAGTCTCCA
Organism: Panthera uncia; assembly: GCF_023721935.1. Lineage (NCBI taxonomy): Eukaryota > Metazoa > Chordata > Mammalia > Carnivora > Felidae > Panthera > Panthera uncia. Next base: position 156,139,784 of record NC_064811.1, on the reverse strand, counting down.
GTATGTGGGTTCAATTATTCTGTGGGACAGTCATGTCTCCTGTGTCCTGATAATTGCTAACATTTATTGAGTGTTTTACTCTTGCCTAGGAACCTGGCCAAGAATCTTACACTTAGTCTTCTCATCAGCTCTGTGAGGTCGGTGCCACCTGTTTGACAGAAGAGGGGTCTGAGCCACAGTTCAGTAAGTGCCTTGCTCATGATCACAGAGCGTAGGAAATCACAGAGCTGAAGTCTCATTCTTGACAGTCCACTTCTGGCATGCCCACCTTACCCACGGGTCTGGTGGACTCCTGCTTTATCACTCCTGCTGCAACCTAAAAACTAAAATGCCATAGCACACAATAGGCTTTGATGCGTGATTTTAGATATACCTGAAAGGCCCTTATTGAAGGTCACCTAAAAACATATGTCCCCTTCTGGTTGATGCCTGAAATTCCCTAGTTAGGGAGATTTTCTTAGCTGAAATCCCTGATCCCTGATGGAAAAAAAAAAATCTACCTCTGGAAGGGCTAATATTTTTTTGAAAGTGATGTTTGGTTCAAATAGCAGATGTTGATGGGGATAGTAAGTACCTGGGAAATACAAATCCCAGAAAAGGATGGTGGTGAGTGTCAAGCAGAGAGCAAAGAATCCTGAATAAAAAGTCTGTAACCAGGGAGCCTGGGTGGCTCAGTCATTGAGCATCTGACTTCGGCTCAGGTCGTGATCTAGTGATTTGTGGGTTCAAACCCCATGATGGGCTCTGTGCTGACAGCTCAGAGCCTGGAGCCTGCTTTGGATTCTGTGTCTCCCTCTCTCTCTGCCCCTTCCCCACTCATGTTCTCTCTTTCTCAAAAATAAACATTAAAAATTTTTTTAAAAAGTCTGTGACAATTTTTCCTAGAAACTATGTAAGTCAAGTCTCTAGTCTTTGAATAGAGTTTTATACAGAAAACTAAGCTTCCCATAATCTTCACCTTGTGTTGTTGGGTTGGTCTTTTATATACGCCCTTAAACAAACAAGGTCTCATCTCTGTCTTTTAAGAGATTATAAATGACAAGAATGAAAACATGTAAAAACTACTTAATGCAAATAAATATATACACTCCATAAATGATCAGCTGTCCACTGTAATTTTTATTTGCATATTAACAAAGCTGCTTCCTTATCTTCCCACCCAGCTACATTGATGGAAAGTTCCATACCCTCAAGTCCTAGAAGAATTTGACTTCATTTTTCTTAAGACCTGTCTACAGGTAACAGAAAGGTTGAAAAAAGGCCTTTGTCCCTCCTTTATTACAGCCTCCTAAGCTAGTCATATAGGGCAAAGAAGACAGGAATAATGGAAGGAATATGCTGAATTTTCCATGGTATTCCGCTGACATTTTTACAATGTTTATTTATTTTGAGAGACAGAAAGAGAGAGAGAATGAGCAGGGGAGGGGCAGAGAGAGAGAGAGAGAGGGTGAGAACCCCAAGCAGGTTATGTGCTGTCAGTGCAGAGCCCAACACAGGGCTCAGTTTCACAAACCGAGAGATCATGACCTGAGCTGAAATCAAGAGGTGTATGCTTAACTGACTGAGCCACCCACGCAACCCTATTTTTAAATAATAGCAACAAAATATTATTTGATAATCTGAATAGTTCATTTATTTAATGAATACCTAATGAATTACTCATATATATATATACATACACATACATATATGTACATATATATACACATGTATATATGCATATATATACACACACATATATACATATACTTACATATATATATATATATATATATACACACTTTTATAGTATTTTTGCTAGAGTTGTAGCACTTTGATTCTCAGAAATCCAATTTTTGGCTATAGGTACAAGGTAAGAACTAGAAGTTCTTTCCAAATTCTTATTCTTCTATTTACTAGCACCCTAACTCTTTCATTTATCTTTGGAATTCAGGCCCATTGTGCTTAAAAATATCATTTCTACCTGTGTAGGTGTATGTCTATCTTTATCCCTATCCCCATACCTATCTATACCCCTAATCATGCATGATGCATTTGTATTACCATTTTCCTTGTATTTTCTACTGAGACTCAATGAAGATACGTATTGTATTCATGACTGACACACGCCCCTGCTAGGGGTTCCGACATACTCAAATGCCATCAGTTGCAATGAGGAAGGCAACTTCAGAGGTTCTAGAATCTCCAAGAATGCAAACGTAAGTGCTATCTGGACTCAGAGAAAGGTAGATCAAATGCTGGCTTATACAGTATTAAGCACATGTGGATTTCTAGAACATGATTTGAAATCCTATAGTAAAGGCAAACTCAATATGCATATAGGAATGAAATAATCAAAGAACACTTTTGATTTACTAGTTATGGACTCCATTTTATTCAAATAAAGAAGTCTCTGATTATCTAGAGGGAAAGTCATTTCAAAAGCTTAATATGGAATGAAGAAAGAAAAGTACCCACTCCGGGCGCCTGGGTGGCTTAGTCGGCTAGGCTTCCAACTTCAGCTCAGGTTATGATCTCACAGTTTGTGAGTTCAAGCCCCGTATCTGGCTTGGCACTGGTGGAGCAGAGCCTGCTTGAGATTCTCTCTCTCTCTCTCTCTCTCTCTCTCTCTCTCTGCCCCTTCCCCACTTGTGTGCTCTCTCTTTCTCGAAAGAAAGAAAGAAAGAAAGAAAGAAAGAAAGAAAGAAAGATATCCTATCACTTAAAAAAAAAAGTTCCTGCTCAGACAATCTTATATGCTTAGTTTCTATAGAAATCTCAGGATGTGGAGACAGAAGAACCATGTGTGGTGATTTATATCCAATATTCTGACTCTGGAAAGACCCTGAAAACTGGTCCTCGGTAGGAGTTCAGTCATCACTGAGGCTACAGGATGGTGCTTCTCTTGCCTGGAGAATCCGGGGCACAGAATTCAATTAGGTGTGTAGAACTGAGAATAAAACGGAAGGAAGGATCCAGCTTCCTTGCCTAATTCTGTGTCGGAGGGTAGGGTGAGGGTGCATAGTATCTGGAAGTGAGTGATCAGATGGGCAAATGTCTCAGGAGTCATCCCTGAGAATAATTTATACAAGGGCTGGGAGTGAGTGTGCCGAAGATAAACAATTTCTCCCAGTTAAATGGATTTCCCTATGTCCGTATGGATGATGTGCCTCTGATACTAACAAGCTTCTGGCCTGGCAGATGATATAATGGCAGTCCTTCTGGATGCTCTGTAATTTGCTCAGAAACTAAAGACTGCCATGAAATCAACTATTCTGGAAGGAGCTGAGAAACGGCCAAAGAGAGAGCTGGAATTGCCACGGAAAAAAGTGTTCCAGAGGGGGAACAGTGAGGTATGGGCAGATATGGACACGGTAAAGTGACTGTACCAGAGGAAGTTCCCATAGTACAGGTCTTCACTGAAAATCCTGATGATACACTCTGTTGAGCTGATGGGCTATGGATGGTGGGTGGTACACAGTGAATGAAATTATGGAAGGTCTGGAACTTCACACCCTCTCCCCCTGAATGTGAAAGGAATTGGTTGCAAAGCATGAAAACCTAAGAGTCAGGGAAATAGTGGCAGAGGAGGATGGGGGAGCAGAACAACAACATGACCCATTTTACACTTGCTCAATTTAGGCTCTCTGTAAGAACTCAGCATGTTTTATCCCAATTATTTAGGTCCTAATAGTATCTCTATTTTGCAGAGGAGGAAACTGAGCATAAAAGCTAAAGAGGATGGTGATCCAGGGTTCATGCCTGATATATGGACAATGCTCATGACCGATATCTGTGACACGCTTGACCTTTAAAGAGATAAGACTGGGTTGGATATTAAGAAAGAGAGAAAAAATGACATGCATGGTCTCCAGTCCTCTAAAAGCACATGGAGAGTATGAAGATGAAGTTGATACCATATTTACATATGATCTTAGTCACAAGTTTCACAAAGATATAGTGGGAAGGGAAATTATACAGGAAAGTTCAATATCTAGATTTCAATATAGTCTGTAGCAGTTGAATTAAAGCAGACCCAGAGGGAGGATTTCTAGGGAAGGGCTAATATACCCGAAGAAAACAAATCTTTTTTATAGGAAATGGTTTCTTATCCTGACCCAGGTCTATCATAAACTGCCTAGAAATTTCTGCTTCCTCTTGTTCATTTCATTAGGTATCTGTCAATATGTACTTGAGTTTATAAACACCTATTTTTAAAAATACTGAATGACTTAGTGTGGTTATTGTGTTACTGGTCAGTCACAACATGATATGAAATAATTGTATCTGAATCTTCTCTTTGTAATACCTCATCAAATCAGTTTTACTGAAGAAGTGAATTTTGATAGGAGAGGTAGAGTAAATAACTCAGTAAATAACTATAGAACAGTAAAATGGGTAGAACTCTCTCAAGCTCACCCAAAATAGGGTAGCCAATAAAGAAATTGGAAGTGAGGGCAAAGGGGATCCAGGAGCAGTTGAAATGTATTTTTATTTATCATAAAGTTTTGCGTACGTCTCACTGGATCACCATGGAAAGAAAGAGGAAATATTCATCTTCACTCTCTCATGTTACATGAATCCCTTGATTTAACGACACAGAACAGAAGTGAATAGAGCTAGTGTTTGTTTACTTACTCAACAAATACACATTTAACTACCATCTATTAAATAGACTTTTGTGTGCTCATCTGAGAACCTAACTGCTATTTATAACATTGCTTATTCTATGGGAAGAGAAAGACCCCAGGGACACAATGAAATATTGGACTATAACTTTTGTATAAGTTAGGGCTGTCTGTACTGCTTCAGTACTAAGAATAGAAGATGGTAGTTTCTCAACTTACTGGAAAACCCACCGGTGGGCTGAAGATTACATCTTTAAAAGCACCAAGCCATTGTCAGCAAAACTATCAATAATGTTATGCTGTTTGGGGTATGTGAATGTAATACTATTAACACATCAAAAATGGATCACAAATAGCACACACCACACATTTTACATTTTTCCCCCAATCATAACTACTTAACTCTATTAAGCCATCAAATTTATTTTACTACTTGTTGTTACACAGAAAGTATGTTTATCAATTTAATAGCTGGAGTTATCTTTGCCCTGCAAAAAAAAAAAAAAAAAGAAGAAAAAGAAAAAACTAAAACAAAACAAAAACACACCCTATTTTATAGTACTAAGTGGGAGCAGGATCTGTCATTGATCCTATTAACACTGTACTTAAATCAACTGAGCTAACCAACTCCATTGATGAAATATCACAGAAATGTACCCACAAATGGCACTTACGTATATAGAAGTATATATCACTGTCTAACCAGCAGGACTCTGATTATTTTTTTTAAAATATGTAGCTCGGGGCGCCTGGGTGGCTCAGTCGGTTGGGCAGTCCACTTCGGCTCAGGTCATGATCTCGCGGTCCGTGGGTTCGAGCCCCGCGTCAGGCTCTGTGCTGACAGCTCGGAGCCTGGAGCCTGTTTCAGATTCTGTGTCTCCCTCTCTCTGACCCTCCCCCGTTCATGCTCTGTCTCTCTCTGTCTCAAAAATAAATAAACGTTAAAAAAAAATTAAAATATGTAGCTCATGTGAACATATCTTGCTTTTCAATTAAGAGGTGCAGATGAATTAAGGATCATCTTTAAGAGATGATCTGGCTGGCTAACTTTCATGATCTCTGACCTTCTTTAGGAGCTTTTAAAGCATATTCAGGGATTTCCTGGCCAGATATAGGGCTGAAAGGCCCAATCTATGAATGGACCATGCCATCTAGACCAATTCTCCTTTTAGACGTCTGCTTTGAACAACTTCCCTATTTACCATAGACAGTGCAGGTATTTAAGACAATGGAAAACATACCAATAAGTGATTTTTTTGTAACTGACTAAAGAATAATGAGGAAAAGTCTGTGAAACTGAATGCCTACATTTACATTTAAGGATTTTCTATGGCTTTTTGTACCCATTACTTGCCAATCCTCTATTATCACAGAAGATGTGGAAAAGGATAAATAAGCACATAAGCATGGCTGAAGCACTTCATGTGTTATCCTCAATGTTGTCTTTAAAGTCTCAAAAGCAGTTTTTAAATGTGAATTATGTTTTTGTAACAATTGCGCATTAACATAAACAGAACATGGGGTGCCTGGGTGGCTCAGTTGGTTAAGCGACTGACTTCGGCTCAGGTCATGATCTTTTGATTCGTGAGTTTGAGCCCCACGTTGGGATCTGTGCTGACAGCTCAGAGCCTAGAGCCTGCTTTGGATTCTGTGTCTCCCTCTCTCTGTGCCCTCGTACTCTGTTTCCCTCTCTCTCTCAAAAATAAATAAACATTAAAAAAAACATAATCATCACGTATACACAAATACACAGATGCACAACACCAATAGCCAAGAAAGTATTCTTGAGAAATTTGAGATGTTCTTTCATACAACATGCTAGCACACATTCTCACCTCTGGTCAGGCTAGCTGGCACATGGAAGGCTCCGGGTTTCCCCCATGCCTTGCCCATGTCATGACCTTCACACAAGTTGAGATGCCCATTCTCTCCTACTTTTCCAAATCCCACCTGCCACAGGAAACTTTCTGGAACAATCCATCCACTCCTCACTGACCTCTTCTTCCTTTGCCCTCCTGCCCGAATTATCTATGTAGCACTTCAAGGAGTACTGCTTTATTTGAACTCTGATTTATGTTACATAAATTCAACTTGTTTACCCAACTAGATTGCATGGGGGTTGAAACATCATTTCTGTATCTCCAAACACATCAAGCAGAGTGCCTACTTAGCACATAGAGGCACTTAATAAATCCCTATTTACCAACCATTTAAAAAAGAAACCTGCAAACCTCAGTTATAGTGAATAGCTGTTTTGTTGTCATTAAGAGTGTGAATTCCCGAAATTCCATAGCACTTTCCTCCACACAAAGTTCTTAATCCTTTCCTACAGATTATCTCAGTTTCCTAAAATACTGAAATAGAAGGCAAGGAAGGGCAGAAGCTATATTTCCTAGGCCTGTTATATTCCTCTTGGAAAATGTGGAAAATGCGCATACGAAGAGGTGGCACCTTTGGTGGCTCAGACGGTGACACCTGCCTCACCTGTGGGAGTGGTAGGGTGAAAACCTCTGTTAACCAGACCCAGCTCTCCAGAATCCCCAGTTAAACAGAAGCACGGTTCTTCATATATTAAAAGAAGGAGGTGAGTGGGGCACCTGGGTGGCTCAGTCGGTTAAGCGTCCGACTTCGGCTCAGGTCATGATCTCAGGGTCTGTGAGTTGGAGCCCCGCATCAGGCTCTGTGCTGACAGCTCAGAGCCTGGAGCCTGCTTCAGATTCTGTGTCTCCCTCTCTCTCTGACCCTCCCCCGTTCATGCTCTGTATCTCTCTGTCTCAAAAATAAATAAACATTAAAAATATATATATATATATAAAAAGGAGGTGAGTTATTTAAAATAACAAGATCAAGGATTTTATTTAAAAATCTACATCCTTGATAGGTTATACACTTACTACATATGCAGCCCAATTTTGTGCACCTTCCCAGGTATAGCACTTGATAATCACAATAAGGAATATCTGATGAGTACTTGCTGTCAGCCAAGAATCAAAGAGCTTTAAATAACTAATCTCATTCAATTGTTACAAAACACGAAGTGTTTATGACTATCATACTCATTTAATATAGCAAAACTGAGATAACTAGACAGCCTTTGAACTTAACCCTAACCCTACCCCACACCCACATTATGTAATGCCAGTACATATTGACCACACTCTACTGTTAATACAGTATCTACCTGCAGATAATCACAATTCTCAATCATTAAAAATTTTTCCTAGTATAGTATAGGTACTAAATTGAAATGTTGCCAACATATTACAAAACTATTCACAATGAACTTTGAAGCAAGAACTTTTAGATTAACCTTCTATTTAAAAAAATTTATTTCTTTATAAGACAGGGAGAGAGACAGAGTGCAAGCAGGGGAGGGGCAGAAAGAGAGGGAGACACAGAATCCGCAGCAAGCTCCCGGCTCTGAGCTGCCAGCACAGAGCCCAACATTGGGCCTAAACTCACAGACTGCGAGATCATGACCTGAACTAAAGTTGGACGCTTAACTGACTGAGCCACCCAGGTGCTCCATCAACCCTCTATTTAAAATCAACTGAACAGATCACCCTCCACTGCCAACCCTGCATTCTTGTTAATCAAGATTTTAATGCACTAAAGAACTGCAGGGAAAAAGAGAGGGGGAGAAAGAATTTCTTGACCCTATTTTGCCGATCCAAAAACAAAAGCAACCTCATCATCAGTTTGTTGGAAATAGGGGATGGATTAATACTAGAAATTGGGAATAATTGAAATTTCACCCCAGTCCACCTGTCTAGGGTACCTGATCTGAGAGAACACTGGGCAATGACCTTTGGTTGTCACAAGTATAAATTTCTCTGAGCGATGTTGCAAGGAGGTATATTTGTTTAGCTTAATGATATTGGGAGAAGCAGAGATGAATTCATGTAGGTGGGGAACAATTCCACTGGCCACTATCAGGGCTGATAAAACCAATATTCTGGTTTACATCACATTGGTATTGCCCAAGGATCTTCGGAAAACGAGAGGGAATCGGTTCTCTGAGGCTCTTACCTGGTGGCGAAGCTCACGTTGCTCATCAGGTTTGCCTGTCCGAATGGCAAATCATCACTCTGTGTAGAATCAGAGAATTCCCTCATGCTGCCTCTCTTTACCAGAAGTGTTGTCCCTGCAAGAGCGCAGCAATCTTAATGAGCCAGTCTGTCTTTCTGCAAGGCATTTTTGAACCACTGCTACTGCCTGAGACAGTGGGCCCCCGACTAGGGAGAGGGTAGAGATCCTTAGCCACAGACTAATTCTAAGAGGATGGATTATAGAAATCTCTTCAATTTCCTTCTGCATGGTTAGAGAGTGGGTAGAAAATGATTGTGAGGATTTCAATACCATATGGATGCCTAAAATAAGCACCTATTGAGTTGCTGCTCTACCTTTCTAAGACATCACTCTAGCTCACCCAAGTGTAGCATCCCAGGGAGCTTCCTGTTACAGACAGGGTCTACAGCCACTATGGGACTCCAAGAAAGGATCACTATGCAAGTCCCTTTTCCCTTCTGCAGATACTGCACAGGTTATAATTTATTCTCCTCAGATACTGCCTCCTTTGCTTTACTTTTCCTTCAAGGAAGGATTCCTTTATGATTAATTTCAGCTTTTGAAGAATCTTGATCTTGCATGGGCGAGGGCTCAAAATATTTGTGAATTTCCAATCTGGAAATAATACAAAGGGAAATCACTTTCTCACCTGCAAAATGGGAATGATACTGGGACTTCAAAGGGTGACTGTGAAGATAAATGCAAGAAAGCTTGAAATTTAATAATGAAATGAGCTATTTGCAGCTGCTCTGAGATGGAAAAAAAAACTGACATATGGACCATTACTTCTCCAGTGATGCCATTTTTATTCCAGAACCCAGATTCGACTTAGGAATTCTTTCAACACACTGGGCTAGGACATCATTATTGGTCAATCAGAATTGGCACTTAGTATTGTGATAAGAAATATCATTCTAAAGGATGCCTGGAAGTTACATGCTTCTCTTTCACTCTTCAAGGACCCTGCATTATCTGCTTGCCTGAACCAGACTGCTGGGTGATCAGAGATTGGGAACTGTCTGAGAAGAAGTTATCAAGGAGATGGACAAAGTCAAAGAGTAGTTATCACTGTTACTCTTCCTCCTTGCTTACCCAAGTGGAGAAAAGAAACACAACCTTTTTCTCCTGTGTCAATTTAAGAATTATCTGCGTACTCAGACTACTCAAAATGAGGAGTTCAATTAGAGCAAACCTTTAAACCCACATATCACCTGGTTTGGGACAATGGCCGACAGAAAGAGCCACAAAAACATCTTGGTATCCCTCTTCTTTTGATGTAATTCTTTCTGACCCATTCTAATCCATGGAAAATATCAATTGAGTGAAAACACACTTCTGGAAGAAGAGACACCGCCTTTGGATATGGGATTTGTCAGCTTCAATCAGCAGTAACTGCATCACACAGCTGTTCTAAGAGTCAAGTTTAAAATGAGACTGCTCCCTACCTGTAATCCCCAGATGCCTTCACTTACCTAGGGTGGGTTGATGGGGGTTTTCAGGTTGACTGGTGTTTCCTTATTTCCTGGTTACCTTTTGCCCTGGGGGGAATGGCTCAGGGACAGAACATCTGAAGAAAATTCTGAGTGAGGATTGGTGTGTCAACTGTCAATCTTTAAAGGCTACCCACTGAGTACAGGTGATAGAAGCTGAACTATGGAATGCAAAAGGCAACATGCCCAAACTGGCTTAGAAATGCTGGAACATTCAGGAAGTCTCTGCTTTCTCAAAGCCTAACTTGGCAGCCAACATTTGCCAGGTATTAAAAAACGGTGGGAGGGGATAAGTGGGTGAGGTAAGTGCTATGTATGAACCCCTTGAAATTTTTGCTAAAACTTTGAATCTTCCCTTGCGTTATTTTTAACAAAATCTCTTCTGAAAACACATTAAATATCTGTATAATTTTCGAAACTTTCCCAGTTCTGGAAGTATGTGCATGTGGGGGTCTGAAAGAGAAGCCTGTATGGTGGCTGGCGACACCTCTGGCCTTGGGCTGCCTGCCTGAAAGTGAAAGGTTAACTGGCACACGTGACCTCTCCTGGTCCTGGTCCCTTCCAACTCAAATTCCGTAATCCTAATGACCATCACAAAATGTCTAGAAGTGTTCTCTCTACCAGGTTGCAGACAGGGCAGGTAAGAATGTGCAACATCTATTATTGCCCCTGCCCCCAGTTTCTATGCTGCTTCAAACGACTGAGGAAAAAGCAAAGAATACCATAGAAATCGGAAGCCAAAGTCCTCTATCTCAAGGCAGTTGATAAGCAACTGAAGTTTCTCTGATTACATTCTAAGGCAGTCTGATCATTTTAATATATATTTTTATCTATCTACAGATGACAATGTGCAAGAATTTTTTCATATTTTAGGCAAGAAAAGAACGGAATGGATTTTTGCCTTAACACTCTAGCTAGACTGTTAATGTCCCTTCATGATCTCCTATGACCTCCCTACAGATATTCCAGAGAAGGTTTATGGATAAAGCATCAGACCTCAAAAAAGGACATGGTATCTAATATATGTAAATTATTTAAAAAAAAAGTCCCTGTAAAAGGCCAACATTTTGATTACATTTCTCTCTTCTTCAAGAAGTGATACCCTTGAAAGCCACGGGCAAACATTTTCTTTTTTGGTTTACATGATAGGACTGCATGTGAAGACATACCTCATATATGGATAGCAGTAACTCTAACCCTTTCTATCTCATCCAAGAAATCTTATCATCACCCAAATAAGCAAAAATAATTCCTATATTATTTGGATAATTATGAATCTGCCACAATTTCCTAAAAAGCTAAATTGTTGCAATTATTTACAAAATTTAATATTTGGCCACCATTGCGACACGCCTAAAGAGTGGTATCATGTATGCTGGATAGGAACCACTACTCTTAGGAGATAAAGAAGAAGCAGGACAACAGAACATGCCAATGCCTTAGTCTTGCAAAAGGAGGGATAGCATTCATCCATCTGTTTATTTTTTTCTTTATATATCCATTCATGATCAGAAGTTTTTTCCAAGAAAATTATTATAGCCATGAAAGATGGCATAGATTGGCATAAAAAGAGGCTAGATCCAGGGAAACCAGCCCAGAAGCTATGGTAATCACTGGGATAAGAAATAAAGAGGGACACAGCTGAGGTGGAGATAGACACCAAAGGCTGGAGAAACAGAGCCCCACTTTCAACTACAGTATTAGAATAACAACTGTCACAAATATAGGAATACAAGATATTTGTACATGACCTTGCTAGGCTTATTATCAAGTTGCTTTCCTTTTTACTGAAATTCAGTGGGCATGTGGTCCCTGACCCTGCTTTAGAGAAGAAGAGTCACCTAAGAACCCCTTTTATTCTCTTGCCTACCTAAGGCCACTGGTGCAGGAGGAGAGCTTTGACCGGATTTCAGAATCGCTAGGTAAGCCAAGCCAGGGAGACCAGCTGATAGATTCATTAGGGGATTTCTATCTCAACCTTCTGGGTTTGCAATTCTCCTCCCTCGGAAACACTGTCTGGGGTGACTCCTGTCTTAACAAGGTCATTTAGTCTTGGATGTTTATGAAAAAAGTGACCCAGGGCCAAATCTAAAGAGAACTGTGAAGTAGGGTACATTCAAGTTTGGACCATGGATCCAAACCATTTCATATCATTGCTTCCTGTCCCTGACTTCTTTCACATCCTCTCTCCAATCTCCATTTAGTGATTCCCTTCTTCTTTAGGTGTGACTCCACTGCAAAAATTAACACTTTAATGAGGACTCTAAAACAGTGCTCTGCGGTAGAGATTAGGGAAATCTGGAAACAACTTTCCTCAGGGCCATTTTCATACTGCTCATTTCCTCCACCCCACTGCAAACAAAGATCTGTGAAAGCTCCTCCTTACCCTGGTAGAGGACACCTACTCTAAGACTGGAGGCTTCAGAGGTTTCAGTGGTAAAATAGCAGGCAGTGAACTGTATAGTTAGGGCTGGAGAAGTTCCTGCCCAATAATTTACCTAACTATAGTAAGCAGAAAAACAGAAAGACAAGTCCTCCTGATCTGAAGGCTAGCCCTACTGGTCTTCCTGCTCTGAACCCCAAAACATCAGGGAATGGGTTAAAGTAAGTATAATCTGCTAGGACTTCTCTGCTAATTCTTATTTCATCTGCATTTCATTGATGAGAAAAGAAATAATCAGATTCTTTTTGAGTTTATATTCCCATGGGTAATATGATAATTAACATACATATACTTACTATTTTCCAGGTACTGGTCTTAATGCTTTTTATGTTAATATACTCCATTTGTATACGCTTTATGTGTTAATATTCTCATTTAGTCTTCTGAGAGATGTAATATTGTCATCAGCATTTTATAGTAATCTGAAGCACAATGAGAGCTTAAATAATTTGCTTAAAGTCACACAGCTAAGAGGTGGCCAATGCAGAATCCATGTTCTTCACACTGGGCTGCCTCTCTAAAACGTTAAGCTTATGAATTTAAGTGGAGAATCTCTGGTGTGGTTCCAGTTTTAAAAAGCGGAAGTGGGGGCGCCTGGGTGGCTCAGTCGGTTAAGCGTCCGACTTCAGCTCAGGTCATGATCTCACGGTCCATGAGTTCGAGCCCCGCGTCGGGCTCTGGGCTGATGGCTCAGAGCCTGGAGCCTGCTTCCGATTCTGTGTCTTCCTCTCTCTCTGCCCCTCCCCCATTCATGCTCTGTCTCTCTCTGTCTCAAAAATAAATAAACGTTAAAAAAAAAAATTAAAAAAAAAAGCGGAAATGATCAAAGGAAAGAGGGATTATAAATCATGGAACATCAGAATTGAAAATGGCCACAGGGATGACAAGAACCGCCTGGCTTGGAAATAACACAGAGACTCCAAAAGATAGCACGTCTTCCCTAAATCACAGCTAATCAGTGGTCGTTGGCATTCAGGTCTTCTGAACTCTCAATTAGCATAGTAGGAGGAAGAAATTGGTGGGACTGAGAAAACTCAATTAGCTCAAGAAAGAGATAGTTATTAGAAAAGAGTGGACTGGGGATACTCTTCATCTGGCTCTGAAACATGAAATATTCAACCTGAAATTTGTACTAATCCAAAGTCAGAAAATTTTTCTATTTTGTCATCTACTGCTAAATTCCTAAGCCCTTTTTGAAGGTTAATTCGCTGGGAGAATCTCCACATACTATCATGACTTTTCTATGAGGCCAAAGAGCCCCCTTCTACGGTGATGTCCTCTTCTGAACATTTCCTTGAGAGCTCTCTCTGGATTCAAATTCCCCACACAAGCCTACTCCCTAGCCTCCAGATCCATGAGCATTTCCTGGTACTCTGCTGCCATCGTCTGGCAAACAAAGTCAAGAACAGCTGCCTACTATTCGAGCATCTGTGTACCAGATAATTTGATAAAGTTCTCCTGGACACAGGGAATAGGCATGGCAGGAGTGGTGACTGAGGATTAGTGCTGGGCAAGAAGAAGAAATGATCCTATTATGAGAAAAATCAAATATTCTGAGAATTGTGATAACTACAGAAAAGCTCAAACATTAGAGTATAAGTCTTACTAATTTACTCCCTAGATACTATTAAATGCATGTTACAGAAGTGGGTAAAATTTGGCATATCTACAAATACGATCGCCAAGCCTTTCTATTTAGGCAAAAATCTTTCCCTCTTTATACTAGAGCAACTTCCTGTTTTAAAAAATATATAATAGGGGCGCCTGGGTGGCTCAGTCGGTTAAGCGGCCGACTTCGGCTCAGGTCACCATCTCGCGGTCCGTGAGTTCGAGCCCCGCGTCGGGCTCTGTGCTGACAGCTCGGAGCCTGGGGCCTGTTTCGGATTCTGTGTCTCCCTCTCTCTGACCCTCCCCCGTTCATGCTCTGTCTCTCTCTGTCTCAAAAAAATAAATAAATGTTAAAAAAAAATTAAAAAAATATATATAATAAAACCACACATAAAAGCTGGCTAAATAGAGTGGTGATTACTAATTTTTATAAAACAGTTTTGTTTTGCAAAATGACTGACAGAAGTGTGTGCACAGGAGTGTATACACTGTGCTTGCAAAAGTTTGTACACTGTGTTTACAGGAACACATCTACTACATGAAACCCTGCTAGATTTTCATATATTCTAAAGACATGTGTAGTGAAAGGATGCTTTAAACATATTGTTTTTTTCTCTTTCTTCACTCCTTTCTTTAACAGGATTATTTCTCCTATTTATTCAGCCTCATCCCTTGCCTCTGGAAAGATTCATCGTTTATAGGACACAGTAAGAGTCAGTGTTTAGCTTCTGAATCCAAAATAGGGCTTTGAAGTCTATTTAATTAGCAATCTTCAGACTTAAGCATTCAGTGGCAACCCTACAGACAACAGGGATTTCAGGAAATCACATAGGAATAGCTTCTTTTTATGCCCAAAATGGTGTTAGATTTTCATGCGGAAATTGAAAGATTCAGAGAAAATAAAGCCAAGGTTAAGATGGAGCCTTTAGTTCTGCACGTGGAATGGTAACATGAGCAGCTCCACAGATCTGTTCCTCAGTGAAACAACGTAAGTAGTGAACATTATTAAAACAAACGTGCGCGCACACATGCACACACACACACACACACAGATGTCAGACTCAGTAGACAAACTCTTCAGAGCAGCTGTTATAAATATGTTCAAAGAACTTTAAAAAATGATGATTCAAGAAGGAAAGCATGATGACAATGTCTCTTCAAAGAGACAATAACAATAAACAATTTTTTACAAAAAGGAAACAATGGCAATTCTATAGTTGACAAGTACGCTAATTGAAGTTAATTATTCACTAGAAGGGTTAATGGACTGAATAGTGTCCCCTCAAATTCATGTCCACTGGGAAGCTCAGAATGTGACTGCAGTGGACTGAATTGTGTCCTTCCCAAATCACATGTTGAAGCCCTAACTCCCATTGTGAGTATATGTGGAGATGGAGACTTTACGGAAGTAATTACGCTAAATGAGGGCCCTGATACGATAGGATTAGTATCCTTATAAAAAGAGGAAGAGAGACCAGAGCTCACTCTCTGCCATGTGAGGACACAGTGAGAAGGTGGCCAGCTACCTGTCAGGAAGAGACATCTCTCCAGGAACTGAGCTGGCTAGCACCTTGATCTTGGACCTCCAGCCTCCAGAACTGTGAGAAAATAAATTCCTACTGTTTACGCCACTCAGTCTGTGGTATTTTGTTATGGCCATCCAAGCTGCCTGCTATAGTGACCTTAAATCTTTGCAGATGTAATTAGTTAAGAATCTCAAAGTGAAATCGTCCTGGATTTTGGGTGAGTTCTAAGTCCAAAACTGGTGTCCTTAAAACAAGAAGAGAACACACGGACGTGGAAGAGAGACACAGGAAAAAGGGCCATGTGAACATGGAGTCCAACTGGAGTGATGCTACCACAGGCAAGGGGTCACCAGCAGCCTCTAGAAGCTGGGAGAGGCAAGGATGATTCTCCCTGAGAGCTTTCGGAGGGAGTGTGTCCCTGATGATACCTCAGCTTCAGACTTCGGTATGACAGGCCTAGGAGATACATCAAGGAGCTTATGATAGGCACAAAATATACCTTCCCCCAAAGATGTCCATGTCCTAATCCCCAGAACCTGTGAATATGCTCAATATGGCAAGAGGGATTCAAGGTTGCAAATGGAATTAAAGGTGCCAATCAGCTCACCTTGAAAGATTTTCCTGGATTATCCAGGTGGGTCCATTGTAACCACAGAAGTTCCTTAAATATGGAACAGGGAGGCAGAAGATTCAGAGTCAAAAAAGGTAATCGTAATGATGGAAGCAGAATCTGAGCGATGCGACATGAGAAAGACCTGACCAGACATTGCTGGCTTTGAAGACAGAAGGGGGCCATGAGCCCAGGAGTGCTGGCAGCCTCTCCAACCTGAGTAAGCAAGGCCATTCATTCTTCCTTAGAACTTCCATAAAGAAACACAGCCATGCTGCCAGACCCCATAACATATGACAAATGTTAATTTATAACTAAGCCACTAAATTGTGGTAATTGGTTACAGTAGCGAATGGAAATGAACACAGGGCCCAACAATAGATTTCAACTGCCAGAAGAAAAAAATTAGCAAATAAAACGACAGATTGATAGAGACTGCTTTCCAAAAGAGTAAAAGCAAGAGGGAGAGAGAGGGAGACAGATAGATTGAGACAGGCAGAGAGAGAGAATAATGAAGAAAAATAAACAGTTCCAGAAAAATGTGGATTCACATTATATGTAACATATACATGTAAAGACAGGACCAATAAGAGGGAGGAGAGAGAGATGAAGAAGCAGAAAAAAACTCAAATAAATAATGAATAAAATCTTCCCAAATTTGATGAAAAATACTAACCTACAAGTATGGGCACACCTCAGATGTATTGTGGGTTTGGTTCCAGACTACTGTGATAAACAGATATCACAATAAAGCATGTCAGATGAATTTTTTGTTTTCCTAGTGCACGTATAAGTTATGTCTATGCTAAACAATAGTCTAAGTGTGCAATAGTATTATGTCTAAACAATGTACATACTTTAATTAAAAAAATACTTTATTGCTAAATAATGCTAAACATCATCGGAGCTTACAATGAGTCACAACGTTTTTGCTGGTGAAGCGTTTTGCTTTGACGCTGATGGTTGTTGACTGATCAGAGTGGTGGCTGCTGAAGGCTGGGGTGTCTGTGGCAATTTCTTAAAATAAAACAATGAACTTTCCTGCATCAACTGACTTGTCCTTTCACTTGAACATATAGAAGCTATTATAGGGTTATTAACTTGCTCAATTTCAATATTGTGTGTCAGGGAATAAGGAGGCCAAAGGAGAAGGAATGGAGTACTCATCAGTGGAGCAATCAGAACACGCACAGTATCAATTAAGTTATATGTGTTAAATGGGCATGGTCCATGGCACCCCAAAACAATTACAATAGTAACATCAAATATCACTGATCACAGGTCACTATATATATATATATATATATATACATATATATATATATATGTATATATATATATATTTATATACATAAAATAATAAGAAATATATATATATACATACACAATAAAGTTTGCAATATTGCAGGAATTACCAAAATGTCACACAAAAACATGAAGTGAGCAAATGTTGTTGGAAAAAATAATGCCAACAGACTTGCTGGATGCAGGGTTGCCACAAAACTTCAATTTGTGAAAAATGCAAAACTTGCAAAGTGCACTAAAGTGAAGCACAATAAAAAGGGGTATGCCAGTATTATTTTCCCATGAATGCTGTAACAAATTGCCACAAATTTGGTGGCTTAAAAAAGCATTCCTTTATTCTCTTACAGTTCTGGAGTTTAGAATCTGAAGTAATTTTCCCTGGACTAAAATCAAGGCATTAAATTCCTTTCAGAAATTCTAGGGGAGAATCCATTTCCTTGCCTTTTCCAGTTTCTTGAGGCTCTCTGTGGCCCCTTGCCTTCCTTGCCTTGTGGCCCCTTCCTCCAGCTTCAAAGACAGTGGCACAACAATTTCTCTCTCTGAATCAGCTTACATCTGTTTTTACCACAAGCCCTTTTCTCTTGTGTATGTAGTTAAATCTCCTTCTTCTGCCTCCCTTCCATAGGCACCCTTATAATTATAATTAGACTACACATAGATAATGCAGGCTAATCTGCCCATCTCAAGATCCTTAATATAATCTGAAAATTCTGCAGTTTCTTTTGCCATATGAAAATCACACTCACAGTTTCCAGGGATTAGGGTATGGATATCTTTGGTGGCCATTACTTAGTCTATTACATTATACATCTGAAGATATCAATGAATTCCAAATATGATAAACAAAGATATCCAGACACAAACATATCACAGTAACAATGCTGAAAGTCAAATATAAGAAGAAACTCTTGAAAGCAGCAAGGAATAAACAAAACTTGATTTACAAATGAAATCCAATGGGATTAACAGATGACTTCTCATCAGAAAGAATGAAGGCTAAAAGGAAGTGGGATGACATATTCACCGTGTTGAAATAAACGGTCAACCAAAAATTTTATACCCAGTAAAACTATCTTTCAAAAATGAAAATGAGACACCCCCGGCCCCAAATGGTAAAGACTTTGGAAAGTTTGCCTCTCCATAAAAACAAAAAATAAACTGACAAAAATGGTCAGGATAAATTTTTTTCAGAATTCTGAAAACTAACCAGCAGTGACCCAAAAACCATTCAATCAAGAAAAATAAATCTCAGTAAAACTAGAAATATTTGTGGTGTTTTAACTTATATTAGTCCCATCCCCAACTCTCTAGCTAATCAGTGTCCTTAAAAAGTAATGTCCCATATTCCTGGTGCCAGAGGGAGCAGAGTAGAACCGCATTTCTTTCAAAGCCTTATTTCCAAAGAAGAGTCCTTATTAGACCTGTGTGGTGGTTCCCTGGATGATCCTACTTGAATGGCTTATATTTTCAACCTTATTTGAACTTACCTAGTTCTAAAATCCTCTACTCAGTGAGCTGTATGACACATTTTAATATCACAGCTGCTTAAGGCAATGGATAAAAGATAGGGCAAACAACAGACTACAAGAAGTTTAAAGGGGAAACTGAGGACTGAGTTGTCCATACGGACTTTGAAAAACTCTGGAATAGTAATGTAAACAACAACACACATGCCCAGGACTTCAGGACTGTGTACAGAAGTATACATGCTGAGAAGGCCCTAGGCACTCACCTATAACTGACTTGATGTTCTGTGTAAGCAGGAGGCGAAAGCTGAAGCAGAGCTGTCAACTGCCTAGCTGAATATTGAGGGCATGCCTCAGCAAAAACATGGAATCCCTTGACAAATACTGGGAGACTTATTGGTTGCAGGTATTAAACAAGATCTCTGTCCAATTTTACATGGTTGTTCAACTAACACAGTAGAGAATTCAGTGGCCACAAATGATAAAGATGCAGACATTATAGGATTAGTTCATAAAAGTCACTGAACAAACAATGACAACTATAATAAGCAGTAACAACAAAAAACACTGGGGAAGGAGGTGGGTGAAATCGGATTTCCATAATTACCACATTATAGTATTTTCAATGTCTACTTTTTGATAAAAGTTATGAGACATGGAAAGAAACAGCAAAGTACTATCTACATACAGGATGAAAGGCTATCAATAGATACTGTCCCTGGGGAATCCAGGACTTGCATTTATTAGTCAACAACTTTAAATCTATCAAAAGCTATTTTATGTATGTTCAGAGAATTAAGGGAAATTACAGCTAAAGAAATAAAAATTACAGCTAAAGAAATAAATAACAACATAAAACAGAGAATATCAATAAAAATTTAAGAGTTATTAAAAAATAGAAATCCTGGAGTTGAAAAGTATAACTGAAATAAAGAAAAGACAGTGTAATTTGAGATCAAGTTTGAGCATGCTGAAGAAAGAATCAGGCAACTCAAATATAGGTCAAGGGAGATTACCCAGTCTGAATGACAGAAGAAAAGGAAAATAAAGAAAAATAGAGCCTAAGAGAGCCTCTGAGATGTCATATAAATGTACTAACACCTACCTAATGGGAGGTGCAGATGCAGAGGAGAGAAAGGGTGGAAAGAATTCTTAAATAAATCATGTTCAAAAACTTCTCAAATTACATGTAAAACATTAGTCTACACAACTAAGCAGCTCACAAAATTCTATGCAGTATAAATTCCAAAAGATCTACACCTAGACACCTCATAAACTATTGAAACCCAAAGAAATGGAGAGAATCTTCAAAGAGGCAAGAAGTGACTCATCATGTACAGAGGATTCTCAATAATATTGACAGCTAATTTCCCATGAGAAACAATGGAGGCCAGAAAGCAGTAGGATGACATATTTGAAGTCCTGAATGAAAAAAAAAAGCAAAACAAAAAACAAGAAACAATTCTATATCTGATAAAATTATCCTTCACAAATGAAAGATAAATTAAGATATTTTAAGACTAACAAAAACTTAGAGAGTTCATTGCTTCTAGACAAGCCCTATATGAAATATTAATAAGAGTCCTTGGATTTGAAATAAAAGGCACACCAGGCAGTAATTCAAATCTTCATGAAGAAATGAAGAGCACTGGTAAAGGTATATTTACATAAGTAATATAAAATAAAACAGAGGGGTTTTTGTTTGTTTGTAACCGCTTTTATTTCTGATTTAAAAGATGAATATACAGGGACACCTGGGTGGCTCAGTCAGTTAAGCATACGACTTCGGCTCAGGTCATGATCTCTCAGTTTGTGAGTTCAAGCCCCATGTCTGGCTCTGTTATGACAGCTCAGAGCCTGGAGCCTGCTTAGGATTGTGTCTCCCTCTCTCTCTCTGCCCCCACTTGTGATCTCTCTCTTTCTCTCTCTCAAAAATAAATAAACCTAAACAAAAGATGAATATACAAAGCAACAACTGCTAGGCTATGCTGATGGGTACACATATATAAAGATATAATTTGTAATGATAACCTAAAGGGAAGAAATAGAATTACATATAAAAACATAGTTTTTGTATACTACAGAAATTAATTTGGCATTAATCCAAACAGGATTACTATACATTGTTATGTTAACAGCAAACCCCAGGCCAACTACCAAGAAAATAATGAAAAAGAAATATATATGTAAATAAATGGCAAGAGAATTAAAATGGTGGACTAGAAAATATCTAACACAATAGAAGGAAGTAGTAAATGACTTAAGAAACAAAACAGGTATGAGAAAGGAGGAGTTAAGATGGCAGAGTAGTAAGAGGACCCAGGACTTGTCTCCTCCTTGAAGACAGCTAGATGAATGTCAAATCATTTTCAACACCTAGGAAATCGATATGAGGATTAACAGAACAATCTGCATAATTCAAGGGAGGGAAAGCAGCAGGTTTGTGGTGTGGAGAGGTGAACTGCGGGAGAGAACCACAGTGCCACAGAGGGGAGGAAGCCCTTTTTGTGGAAAGGAGAAAGACAGAGGGGGAGAGAAAGCAGAGCATTGGGTTTGCACAAGAAAGCACACCCCCTGAAAGTAGCTAGAGAAAAAGAGTGAAAACATGCACAGGAGATTGCACAAGAAAACTGTACCCCAAAACCACTGATGGGGGAAAAACAAGAGGATTTCAATACCACCAGATTTTTATGAATGGCAGAGCACAGAGTCTGAAGTTTCCAAGCTCATCTCCTGGTGGTGCTTCCTTAAGGAAGCAGGGCAGAGCCCTGGGAGTGGGCAGTACAATCTGAGGATCCCTTGGATCACACAAGGAGAAAAACTTCCCCTGCTTGAAGTGTATTTGGTAGAGGTGATATGCCTTTCCATGAGCAAAAGACCTAGCTCCATTAAGCTGCCGTTTTCACCCATACAGAAACAAAGATGCCAGCTGAGGAGAGTATGCCCTGCTGATGGCAGTGCGTTGTGATTTACCATAAACTCTGAGCCCCTGCCCTTACATGGATTTCCTAGGACAAACTGGTACCAGCCACCATATGTGAGAACCTTCCCCAGAGGATCACTCCAGGACTGAACTGTTGGGGGTGGAGGAGGGGGGTCTCTGAAGTGTTGGGTTTGAACCACAGCCACACCTAAGAAAAAACTCTGAAGGGAAGTGCCCCCTGGTAGGCCGACAGCTCAGACACAGACTGGAAGAAGGCACAGAGCTGATGGAAATGGGAGACACAGGAGGGGTGTAATTGACCTCTTGGCTGTGAGGGCGTGAACTTCCCACTCCAGAGACTAGAGAATTGGGCGAAGACATTTTCACCAGTAGCCCACCAACACTGATCGACCTCAGTGAACTGAACAGTGCCACCAAGTGGAGAATGGAGCCATTACACGAAACCTTGCTCCCTGTGCCTGCCAGGCACATCTCCTCTAGGGCAAGTCTACCTGAGACTAGGAACAGGTCACTCCCCCAGAAGACCAACACAAATCCCTTTCATGAGCTTAGTCTTCTGATCATAGACTGCTGCAAAGTTTCAGCTTTAGGGGAAATAGGATCTAGCTTCATTTGGGTTTTGTTTGTTTGATGGTTCATATGTTTGTTGGTTTTTGTTGTTGTTGCTTCTGTTTTGCTTTTGTTGTTATTTTTCTTTTTTTTTTTTTTGGATACAGAAAGAGCAAAATCTTTTATGTTACTTTTTAAAATTTTATTATTTAAAATTTTTTATTTTTTTTCCTATTCTTTTATCTTTTCTTTTTGTTCTATCAAGCTTCTCTTAACAAGTAGACCAAAACACACTTAGGATCTAGTTTCCTTTATTTGTTTTTTTTAATTTTTAAATTTTTACTTCATTCAATTATTGTTATTGTTGTTGTTGTTGTTGTTTCTTCCTCCAAAATGACAAGATGGAGGAATTCACCTCAAAAGAAAGAACAGGAAGAAATGATGGCCAGGGACTTCATCAAAGTAGGTGTAAGTAAAATGTCTGAACTAGAATTTAAAACAGTGATTATAAGGATATTATCTGGGCTTGAAAAGGGCATAGAAGATACCAGAGAATCCCTTTCTTCAGAGATAAAAGAAATAAAATCTAGTCAGGCCAAAATTTAAAATGCTATAACTGAGATGCAAACCCAAATAGAGACCATTAAAATGAGGATGGATGAGGCAGAGGAGTGAATTAAGGATACAGAAGACAAAATTATAAAATAATGAGGCTGAAAAGATGAAGGAAACAAAGGTCAGAGATCATTAAGGTAGATTTAGGGAACTCAGCAACACCTTAAGGCATAATAACATTCTTATCATATGACTCCCAGAAGATGAAGAGAGAGAAAAAGGGGTAGAAGGATTATGTGAGCAAATTATAGCTGAAAAGTTCCCTAATCTGGGGAAGGACACAGACATCAAACTCCAAGAAGCACAGAGAACTCCCATTAATTCAATAAAAGCCAGCCATCACCAAGACATATCATACTCAAATTCACAAAATACACAGACAAGGAAAGAGTCCTGAAAGAAGCAAGGGAAAAAAAGTCCTTAACCTTTAAGGGAAGACAGATTAGGTACACAGAAGATCTGTTCATAGAAACTTGGAGGACCAGAAAAGACTAGCAAGATATATTCAACGTGCTGAATGGGAAAAGAATACTCTAGCAGCCAAGAATACTCTATCCAGCAAGGCTGTCATTCAGAATAGAAGAAGAGATAAAGAGTTTCCCAGATAAACATTAAATGAGTTTGTGACCACTAAATCAGTCCTATAAGAAATTTTAAGGGGGACCCTTTGAGTGGAGGAAAAAAAAAAGACCAAAAGCAACAAAGGCTAGAAAGGACCAGACAGCATCATCAGAAATACCAACTCTACATTTAACACAATAGTGTTAAATTCATACTGGTCAATCATTACTCTGAATGTAAATGGACTAAATGTTTTAATCAAAACACGTAGAGTATCAGAATGGACAAAAAAGCAAGATCCATTTATAATGCTGCCTACCAGAGACTAATTTTAGACCTAAAGACACCTGCAGCTTGAAAGTGAGGGGATGGAGAACCATCTATCATACTAATGGACATCAAAAGAAAGCTGGATTATATAAATAGATAAATTAAGCATAAAGAAACTCATTGATAATAGTACAAAAATAATAAGGGACTTTAACACACCACTTACAACAATGGACAGATTACCTAAGCAGAAAATCAACAAGGAAACAATGGCTTTGAATGATACACTGGACCAGATGGACTTAACAGATATATTTAGAACATTTCAGAGAAGCAGAATATACATTCTTTTCAAGCACACGTGGAACATTCCCCAGAATACATCACATACTGGGTCACAAATCAGGCCGGAACAGGTACAAAAATATCAAGATCATACCATGCATATTTTCAGATCAAAACTTGAAGTCAACCACAAGAAAAAATTTGGAAATCCCTCAAATACATGGAAGTTAAAGAATATACTACTGAAGAATAAATGGGTCAACCAGGAAATTAAAGAAGAAATTAAAAAAAATACATGCAAGTCAATGAAAATGAAAACATAACAGTCCAAAACTTTTGAGATGAAGAAAAAGTAGTCCTAAGAGGGAAGTATATTGCAATCCAGGCTTATTGCAAGAAAGCAAATAAAGCCTAAAGCCAACAGAAGAAGGGAATAATAAGGTTAGTGCAGAAATAAACGATACAGAAACAAACCGAAAACCAGTAGAACAGATCAACAAAACTTAGAGTAGCTTATTTGAAAGAATAAGCAAAATTGATAATTCCCTAGCCAGATTTATCAAAAAGAAAAAAGACCCAAATACATAAAATCATGACTGAAAGAGAGGTCACAACCAACACCACAGAAATATAAACAATTATAAGAGAATACTACAAAAAATTATATGTAAACAAACTGGGCAATCTGGAAGAAATGGACAAATTCCTAGAAATTCACAAACTACTAAAACTGAAACAGGAAGAAATAGAAAATTTGAACAAAAAGAAAAATTAATGCCTATTCTTCTCAAACTGCTCTGAAATATAGAAATAGAAGGAAAACTTCCAAAGTCATTCTACAAAGCCAACATTACCTTGGTTCCAAAACCAGACAAAGACTACACTAAAAAGGTGAATTAGAGGCCATCATCCCTGATGATAATGGATACAAAAATTCTCAATAAGATACTAGCAAATCAAAATCAACCGTACATTACAAGAGTTATTCACTGTGATCAAGTGAGGTTTATTCCTGGGTTGAAGGGCTGGTTCAATATCCATAAACAGTCAAAGTGATGAACCACATTAACAAAAGAAAGGATAAGAACCATATGATCATTTCAATAGATGCAGAAAAAGCATTTGACATAATATAGCATCCATTCTTGATAAAAACCCTCAACAAAGTGGGAACAGATGGAACATACCTCAACAGGCCACATACGAAAGACCCAAAACTAATATTGTCCTCTATGGGGAAAAACTGAGAGCCTTTCCCCTACAGTCAGGAATAAGACAAGGATGTCACCTAACCTTACTATTTAACTTAGCACTAGCACTGGAAGTCAGCCTCAGCCATAAGACAACAAAAAGAAATAAATGGCATCCAAATAGGAAAGGAAGAAGTCAAACTTTTACTATTTGCAGATGACATTAATATACTATGTAGAAAACCTGAAAGACTTCAGCAAAAAAACTGCTAGAAATAATACATGAATTCAGCAAAGTCACAGGATATGAAATCAATTCAGGAATCTGTTGCATGTCTATACACCAATAGTGAAGCAGCAAAAAAAGAAATCAAGGAATCATTTACATTTGCAATTGCACCAAAAATAGTAAGATACCTAGAAAGAAACCTAACTAAAGAGGTAAAAGATCTATACTCTGGAAACTATAGAACACTTATGAAAGAAATTGAAGAGGACACAAAGAAATGGAAAAGCATCCCATGCTCATGGATTGGAAAAACAGCATTGTTAAAATGTCTATACAACCAAAATCAATCTCCACATTTAAAGCAATCCCTATCACAGTAACACCAGCATTTTTTTTCAGAGCTAGAACAAACAATCCTAGTTTGTATGTAACCACAAAAGACCCTGAATAGCCAAAGCAATCCTGAAAAAGAAAAACAAAACTGGAGGCATCACGGTTCTGGATTTCAAGCTACATTACAAAGCTGTAGTCATCAAGACTGTATGGTACTGGCACAAAACAGACAAATAGTATAATGGAACAGAATAGAAAACCCAGAAATGGATCCACAACTATATGGTCAACTAATCTTTGACAAAGTAGGAAAGAACATTCAATGTAAAAAAGACAGTCTCTTTAAGAAACAGTGTTGTGAAAACTAGATGGCAACATGCAGAAGAATGAAACTAGACCACTTTCTTACACCATACACAAAAATAAATTCAAAATGGATAAAAGACTTAAATGTGAGACAGCAAGCCATCAAAATCCTACAGGAGAACACAGGCAGCAACCTCTTTGACCTCAGCCAGACCAACTTCTTACTAGACATGTTGCTGAAGGTAAGGGAAACAAAAGCAAACGTGAACTACTGGGACTTCATCAAGTTAATAAGCTTCTACACAGTGAGGGAAACAATGAACAAAACTAAAAGGCAGCCTACAGAATGGGAAAAGATATTTGTAAACAACATATCTAACAAAGGGTTGGGATTCAAAATCTGTAAGTAATTTATCAAATTCAACACCCCAAAACAAATAACCCACTTAAGAAATGGGTGGAAGATACAAACGGACACTTTTCCAAAGAAGATATTCACATGGCTAACAGACATATGAAAAGATGCTCAACATAATTCATCATCAGGGAAATCCAAATCAAAGCCACATTGAGATATCACCTCATACCTGTAATAGTGGCTAAAACTAACAACACAGGAAACAACAGGTTTTGATGAAGATGCAGAGAAAAGGAAACCTGCTTGCACTGTTGTTGGGAATGCAAACTGGTGCAGCCACTCTGGAGAACAGTATGGAGATTGCTCAAAAATTTAAAAATGGAACTACCCTACATTGCAGCAATTTCACTACCAGATATTACCCAGAGGTCCCAAAAATACAGATTTGAAGGAGTACACGCACTCCAATGTTATAGTAGCAGTATCAAAAATGGCCAAACTATGCAGAGAACCCAAATGTCCGCTAATGGGTGTACAAAACTGGAGTGTACACACACACACACACACACACACACACACACACACACACATTCATACAATGGTAATATCACTCATCCAT
The DNA here is from genome assembly GCF_023721935.1 of Panthera uncia. Taxonomy (NCBI): domain Eukaryota; kingdom Metazoa; phylum Chordata; class Mammalia; order Carnivora; family Felidae; genus Panthera; species Panthera uncia. The sequence continues at coordinate 156,112,402 of NC_064811.1, read as the reverse complement.
CAAAAATAATGAAATCTTGCCATTTGCAATGACATGGATGGAGCTAGTGTATTATGCTAAGTGAAGCAAATCAGTCAGAGAAAGACAAATACCATATTACTTCACTCCTTTGCAAAATTTAGTAAACAAAACAGATGAACATATGGGAAGGGAGGGAAAGAAGTCAGGGAAACAAACCACAAGAGATTCTTAATGATAGAGAACAAACTGTGGGTTGATGGAGGGAAGTAGGTAGGAGATGAGCTAGATGGGTGATGGGTACTAAGGAGGGCACTTGTGATGAGCACTGAGTGTTGTACGTAGGTGATGAATCACTGAATTCTACTCCTGAAACCAATATTGCACTGTATGTTAACCAATTAAAATGTAAATTTTAAAGAAAGTATTAAAAAAAGAAAAAAGATATAACATGAAAAAACATAAAATGTCAGATGTAAATACTAACTTATCAGTAACTGCATTAAATGTGAAAGGATTAAACTCTGCAATAAAGAAGGAGGGACTGGCAAATGGAAAAAAAAAAAGACATGATCCAACTCTATGCTGCATGCAAGATATATACTTCAGATTCAAAGACATTAACAGATTGAGAGAAAAAGGATGAAAAAATATATTTTATGACAATGGTAACCAAAAGAGGGCTAGAGTGGTTATATTAATTTCACACAAAATAGAACTTAATACATAATACAAAAATAGTAATTCAAAAATATTACTAAAAACAAAGACATTTTATAATGATAAAATGGTTAATCTACCATGAAGATATAACAGACTCAGAGGCACATAACCATAGAAATCCAAAATACATGATGCAAAATCTAACATATTTAAATGGGGAAATAGACAATTCAACAACAATAACTGGAACACTAATAGCCCACTTTCAATAATAGATAGGACAACTATCAATTGTTCTATTAGCAAGGAAATGGAAAACTTTAAAAATTCTATAAATCAACTAGACCTGACAAATATCTATGGAACATTCCACCCAACAACAGAAAAATACATGGCCTTTCCAAGTATACATTGAATATTGTTCAGGATAGATCATATACTAGTCCATAAAATAAGTATCAAAAAATTTAAAAAGATTTAAATCATACAAAGTATTCTCTTAAACTACAATGAAATGAAATGAAAAATCAGTAATAAAGTAATTATAGAAATTCACAAATATGTGAAAATAAAAACAACACATGCCTAAATAACCAGTGGGTCCTCCCTCCCAAAAAATCACAAGTGAAATTATAAAATACTTTTAGATGAATGAAAATGAAAACACAAAACATCACAAATACAACATGTCCCTGAAGAGTGCTTAGAGAGAATTTTATTGATGTTAATTCCTTTACTTATTAAAAAAGAAAAAAAGATCGAAAATCAATGTAGTAATCTAACCTTTCATGTTAAGACATTGAGAAAAGAAAATTAACCCACATCAAGTTGAAAGAAGTAAATAATAACAATTATACATCATTTAAATAAAAGAAAAATAGTAGAAAAAATAAATTAAAAAACCCAAACAAAATTGACAAGCATTTTTGGCAAGACTGGCCTCAAAAATGAAGAAATACTCAAATAACAAAAATCATCAATTAATGGGGTGATGTTACTACTGACATGACAAACATGAAAAGGATTATAAGGGAATATATATGTATACAATACTTTGCCTGTCAACAAATTTGATAACTGATTAAATGAATGAATTCCTAGAAGGACAAAACCATCAAAACTGTCTCAAGAAGAAACAGAAAATCTGAATAGATCTGTAAGTAAAGAGATTGAACTAATAATAAAAAAATGAAGTTAGGCTTTACTGGTAAAATTGCATGAAATGTTTAAAAAAGAATTCACACTAATCCTTCACAAATGCCTCCAAAATATCAAAGAAAAGGAATGCTTCCCAACATATTCTTTGGGGCCAAATTTACAATGACACCAAAATCAGACAAAGACATCACTCCCCCAAAGAAAGGAAAACTACCATCCAACATCTGTATTGAATACAGATGTAAAATTCCTCAACAAAATGCTAGCAAATCAAATCCAGCAGATATGGAAAGGGTTTTACAGTATGACCAATTAGGACGTTGGCTTAATATATAAAATCAATTAATGTAATATATTCTACCAGCAGAATAAAAGACAAAAACCACAAGTTTATCTCCAAAAGGAAAAAGCATTTGACAAAGATCAAAACCACTATAAATCAAGAAAAGAAACAAACAAACAAAAAAAAACCCTGAGGAATTTAGGTACAGAAAAGAATATCCTCAGCCAGATAATGAGCATCTATGAAAAACTTACAGTTAACATCATACTTAATGCTTTCTCCCTAAGGTCAGGAACAAAACAGGGATATAAGCTCTTATTACTTCTATTCAACATTGTCCTGGAGATTATTCCAGGACAATTAGGCAAGAAAAAGAAAGAAAAGGCCATCAAAAAAAGTATTACAGCTAAAAAAACAAGTTCAGCAAGGTTGCAGAATATAAGATCAATACACAAAATTCAATTGTATTTCTATACAGTAACAATGAATCATCTGCAAACAAAATCAAGAAAACAATTTCATTTATAATAGCACTAAAAAGAATAAAACACTTAGGAATCAATTGAACAAAAGTAGTCTAAAACCTGTTATCTGAAAATTATAGAAAATTGTTGAAGGAAATTAAAGATACAAGTAGATACAAAGACATCACATGTTCATGAGTCAAAGAGTTACTATTAAGATAGCAATATTTCCAAAATTGACCTACATATTCAACACAATGTCAATCAAAATCCCAGGTGGCTTCTTTGTAGGAATTGAAATGTTTATCTGAATTTTCATAAAGAAATACAGGGACCCAGAATAATCAAAACAATACTGAAAAAAAAAACAGACTTGGAAGACTCATATTTCTCAATTTCAAAACTTAATATAAAACTACAGTAGTCAAGTCATTGTAGAGCTAAATGTACAGAGCAATGAAATAAAATTGAGACCCAGAAATAAACTCACACTTTTGCAATCCATTGTTTTTTGACAAGGGTACCCAAAACAGTTCAATGTGGAAATGTTTTGAGAAAATGGTGCTGGGCCAACTGAATATCCACAGTGAAAAAAATGAAGTTGGATCTTTTTCTTACATCAAACACAAAAATAAACTCAAAAGAGATCACCACCCTACATATAAGAGCTAAAAATACAAAATTCTTAGAAGAAAATATCAGAGTAAATCTTTATGACCTCAGGTTAGATATTCCACAAAAACACAAGCAACAGAAGAAAAACTACTTCATTGGACTTCATCAAAATGTAGGAACTATATGATGAAATAAAAAGACAAACCACAAAATTGGTGAAAATACTGGCAGAATATACATTTCATGTATTTAGAATATACAAAGATCATATACATCTCAATATTAGGAAGATAATACCCTTATATAAAAATGGTTAAAGGATTTGAATAGACATTTTTTCAAAGATATACAAATGGCCAGTAAGATCCTCATAAAAAGATGCTCGACCTCATTAGCCATTAGGAAAATTCAAGTTAAAACCACAATAAGATACCAATTTAAACCCATCAGGATGGCTATCCTTTTTTTTTTTTTAAGGGAAAATCATTTTTAAAAAAAGGATGTGGAGAAATTGGAGTTCTTGTGTCCTGCTTGTGCAAATGTGAAATGATGTAGCCACTATGGAAAACAATATGGGGGTTCTTCACAAAATGAAACACAGAATTAATATTTGATTTAGCAATCCTACTCATGGATATATACTCAAAAAATTGCAAGCAGGAACTCAAACAGGTATCTGTGCACCAATATTCATAGCAACATTATCTGCAATATCCAAAAGGTAGAAACAATTCAAATGCCCAGCAACAGATGAGTGAATGAACAAAATGAAATATACCCATCCAATGTGATACTGTTCAGCCATAAAGAGAAATGAGGTACTGACACATGCCACAGCATGGCTAAGTGAAAGGTGCCCAACACACAAGGCCACATACTGTCTGATTCCCTTTTCATGAAATGGCCCAAACAGGTAAACCTAAGACACAGAAAGTAGACTAGAGCCTGTGAGGAGTGTGGGCAGATGGGATGAGTAACTGCTATTGGGTGTGGAGTTTCTTTGAGAGGTACAGAAAATGTTCTAAATTTGTATTGATAGTTGCACAAATCTGCTTACGTACTAAGAACCACTGAATCGTTGTACACTTTAAAAGTATTTGCTTGATGGTATTTAAATTATATCTCAATAAAGCTATTATAAAAAATGATAAGAGACCGGATCTCTCAGATGGGACCCAGTCCCTTCCCCCCCATCCCCAACACACAGAGCTTGTGTCTCAGGTTGGTGAGCAGGGGCTAGACAAGGGAAACATGATAGTTTTGTGGTGTGCAAAGGGGAAAATGAGAAATGTGTTTCCATTTTCATATGGTGTTTCATATGGTGTTCATATGTTTCATTTTCATTGGTGTTGTGTCCTTGGAGGAGGGTTTAGGAACAGTGCAAGGTGGTTACCGAGGAGGAGACGAGCCAGCACGTGTGTTTAAGCAGAGAGAAGGCCTGAAAGGGCTCCCACCTCCTGACAGACATATGTATACCAGGAGACTGAAAAATCCCAAACAGCTGAGGAATCAAAATAACATATGGAATGAAAAGCCTAGGGATACAGGAAAAGGGATGCTTCAGACCTCAAGACCTGAGGCTATAGTAGGGATGATAGATTTTAGTAACAAATGACAGAAGGTGACCCAAAGCCAGGAGGAGCTGACACTGGTTATTGATGCAGAGGTCACAGAAGCTGACACTTATCAAGGGAATGAGGCACCTCAGGAACCGGTAAGGACTTGTATGAAAGGGTATCTTGCTATCCACTACAAGAACAACCAGGATGTTAAGCAAATTTACTCCTGCATTTAAATAGAATACTGGGGAGAAGGGGAAGATAATCTTAGAGATAAGAAAAGTCCTGATAGGAAATTCAAATTTTGAATTAAGTTTAATTGCTGAAACACTAAGGATTTTACTCATAGAATTTTACTGTACCTGGAAGAGACTAAGTTTTAAGCCACAAGGGAGGAAGTTACCATGAATGCTTGAGATTCATTTCTCTTTTCCTGTTATTAAGTGGGAAAGGTTGTTGGTAAGCTATTGGGTTCATGTAGAGACAGAATAAAAAGTTACATTTCTTCATCACTGTGTCAAAATGAGTAAATTTTAACCCCCCTATTATCCATTAAGGAAACAGAATACTCAAGGGATGGTATTGTTCCCAAGGAAGAAATGGTAATAATGTAGCACAGTAGAGGTGTTAAAGCTACAATGGCAATCATTTTGCAATATAAATATATCAACTCAATATGTTGCACACCTTAAATTTATACAATGTTCTTTGTCAAGTAAATGTAAGGCAATAATTTTTATAAGAGTGGCCATGAGGTGGCCTATGGCCAACCAAGCAGTCGGATACAGGCTGAATGAACTTTGAGACTGAAGTCGGGAAGCACCTCCAGTTAGCTCTGGGACTTTGCACGCTACTGAATCTCTTGGTACTCACTTGCCTGTGTGTGAAGGAGTCTAACTAGATAACTAGTAAGATTTCTTCCAGCTCTAAAAGACTGATTCTCAGGTCTTGTATGCCCAGTGGGGAAATATCTGCCCCTTCTTGGCCAAATTCAAGTGGGCATTATCTTTTAAGAGGGGGGAACCTCTCCTCTTTCCTTGGCCATGCCCCTGGAAGCTGGGCTGAGGGCAACCAGATATAAAGTGCAGTTACCTGGGAAGTGTCGCTGGATCTTGGTTTTGCAGTTACATTTTCCAATTAGCTCAGGAATGAAGACATCACCGTGACATTTGGCACAGTAAAAGGCGGCTCTGGACAATGAAAGCAAATGAAGAATGACTTATGTGAGGCTTAACACTAAGGAAGCGTGGCACTGGCTCAGTCTGTCTGCCGTTAAGTTGCATTTGCCTTAGGACTTTCTCCCCTAAAGTAACAAAAAAATTACCTTATGACTTCCTTTGAAGATTCAGCAATAAAGAACCCTAATGTGTTCTTACGCAGTTTAACTTCTGCAGATGGATTTAGCATTAGACCACTGGAAACAGAAAATAAAAACACAGTAATTTCCCCCCTTTAATTTCTGTGGCAATAATTGGTGTTTCATTCTGTCACAACCAATGGATTCTCTAAGCTATAGAGTTAATAGGACCCCATCCGCAACTACAGCCAAACACAGTAGAAAAAGTGAATTTGACTATATTTCTTTGATTGCTGCTAAATATCTAGAAGGGAGCCACGTCACAACGCGATTGCTGAGTTGCACGCAGCTGAGCTGAGTCCAGCTGAGCTGGACTGCGTCCTGAATCTGAAATGGGCAAACCAACTAAGATGCATGAAGCCTTGCTAATTTAGGCTATCCAATGCCACGGCCACACAGTTGAAAGTCTTACGGTCATGCTAGTGGTGTTTATCCTTAGGCTACTCGCCCTGTAAAAGTAAATGATGTCTAGTTAACCAGCTGGATTCAAAGGCTCCTTTTGTTTGCCTATGTAATTTTTGAACTTATGTATTTCTTTTGACTTCACTTTTTTTTCTATCTTGATTGCAAGATTTTTGAGAGCAGGAACCACCTGAATAGCTTCTACCGCTACATGAATGCTTTGATTTTCTATTTTCTTATGGTTTGTGTGTTTGAAAATGACATCTTACAAATTTTATCCATGATACTCCTTGATGCAGTACTACATTATGACTATTTGAATTCCTCACACTTCTCCCCATTTGTTGAGATATCCCGTTTTTATTTCCTTTAATTCAGACCTCCAGCACAGTGAGGTCTTATAACCCTGAAACTCCGATCACTTCATTTGTGCATAATGAAAGTACTTCTTCCCACCTTTAAAATGCAAACCTTTTATATTAACATTGGAAAGAAGTCAAGTCTTAATTTTGGAAAGCTTATTCTGTTGTTAGGGCACTCCAAAGTAATGTGCAAATGTAAGAGCCTAACAAAAATAAAAGGGGTTTCACCACAAAACCTCTTCCACCCTATGCCAAGAGTAGAAAGATGCTGAATAGCTGTTTTGAGGTGGTTTGTTACCTGAGATACTGGATGGCATTTTCAAAAATGCACTGACTGATATTAATGAGCAGAACAAACCATTTTAACTTTGAAAGGAAAAGAACATGGATTTGTGCCCCTACCCCAATAACCCTGGTTGATGTTCACCAGCCAGCAAGCATAAACTTAGTTGTATCTTCTTATCTCCTATTTTTAAAGGGGCATCTTCTGAACTCATATTAAATAATTAGTTATGAAGATACTGTCATGATAATATCTGTGGTGACATTTGAAAGAAGAGGTGAACTCCCGTTGAAGATTTTTCCAAACTTTTCCCATACCCCCTCCATGAATCATGGCCAGTTGCTCTCTCAGAGAATGTTCCTTACTGGAACAAACTTAGAACATTATCTGACTGGGGCCAGATCCAGCTCTATCTCTTAGCAGATGACAAATTATCCTCTCAGACAAATTCTGATGATTATCGAGGGCTTTTCCAAGTTTTAAAGTCTATTCAAGTGTATCAATGAGAAGAGAAAATAAAAGATGAGAAAAGATAGGTTCCCCCCCCCCACCAGTTTTTCCTATATACTAGTCTAAAACCCCAGCCATTGAGATACCCTATTTTCCTTCCTTTTGTGGCTGTGGTGGAGTTAGCACAGCATAGTGAGCAGAAGCACTGTCCCCAGAGCCAGGCTGAGTTCAGATTCTGGCTCTGCCACTTGGGGCTGGTGTGAGTTTGGGAAAATTATTTAACTTTTCGGGGCCTCATCTTCCTCTTCTATAAAATGGGACTAAGAATTCTACCCATTGTTGTAAAGATTCAAGAGTTTATGTAAGTAAAGTGCCTACAGCACTGTTGGTCATAAACTAGTAAAGGTGTAAAGACAGCTATTATCCATATCAGGATTTAATCCTTTTGATTCACCTGACTCTTCGGTGAGAAAACAAAATTAAATTTAAGTTGGAGCAGGTTCCTCTTTCATGAGGGTAGTTGCATGCTGGGTAGTAAACAGCACCAGGACATTTGAATATATGTGGACATTAGCTACATAATAAATGGTCATGTTTCTGGTCTGTCCCATAGTCATCCTAATAATAAAGTTTAACAAAATCGAGGATATTAAAGTTGGAAAGGGTCTCAAAGACCATTTGGTCCAGCAGTTTCCAACTCCCAGTGAATAAAGTGACTGTATCAGGAACTTTAAAAATTCTCTGGCTCCACCCTTGGAGATTTTAATTTTATAGAGTTAAGAAGTGGGATTTTGGAATCTATATGCTTTGAAAGTTTTGCAAATAATTCTACTACATAGTCCAGATTGTTGAAGGCCAAAAACATTCAAACTTGATCAGGTTCTGAGCTAGTCTCAAACCCAAACTGCCTGGGTTATGGTTCTAAGACTCCCATCTTTTTTTACCATGACCTATTTCCGGAAGAAGAGCCATTTGTCCAAGGATTAGATTTTGAGACTTTCTTGAGTATAGCAGGATTGTTAATTAGAATATAGACAGCCAGACAATACTATTTGTTATTCTCTCTTTAGTGACTTCCTTCGTACAGTACCCTACTCACTTCTTTAGCACAGTTACATTCTGAATCCTCTATACTTCAATTTTTCTTTTCAACGTTTCATATAAAATTAGCCCTCTGTAGTCCATCTGCTATCATTCAAACTTATTGAACTGTTAATATTTCCCTGTAATTCTAAGGCTCCTGGTAATGACAGTTTTAGAGCTGGAATGACTTCCTCATTTTACAGAAGATGGACACTTCTCCAGTGCCATGGGGCCAGCAAATCATAATCAGGATCAGAATTTATTCTGTTGATTCCAATTTAATTCAACTTAGTTTTCCACTAAAAACACACACACACAAGCCAATATAATATTCTTTCTTGTTCCTCATCCCACTTAATCCTCTAGTTTTTCTTATTTTTTAGTATCTTTTATCTCTGTATCATTGTAGCTGATTCTCTGTTTGTTCTGGATTTTCTTTTTCATTACATGATAAACTATCTTACTTCTCATATTATCCATTATAGGTTTTCAAGAAATTCCATTGATCTAATAATGTTACTTCTTTCTTTTATCCACACTACCAATAGCATACTTTGTTCAGTAGGCCAAATTCTTATTTTGCCATATTTTGTAGCTCACTTTCTAAGGCTACAATTTGTGGGAGCATCTTCTGTCATAAATAATTTTAACTCTTAGTATTATTTGATGGTCAAGACTTAGAAGATCTGGTAATACATTAAAAGGAACAGATATGAGAAGGAGACCACTTCTCTCTCCTGCTCATGAGAACTTGGGGAGGGCCATAACAACAAAGGCAAAGTACCTGCTTACCCACCAGGATAACCATTCTAACCCCAATCATTAGATTCTAACCCCAGTCACTAGAGACAGTACTAAGTGCACCACAGCAGACTGGGTGTCCAACAGGCTGGCTCTCAACAAATGGCAAAAACTTAGTTATGGCTGTATTTTTGTAAAAGTCTTAATCATAAAGATTCTCCTTTAAAAAAAAAAACTGAAGAGATTCAAAGTCTCATTGGTACCAGCAACCATGAAACAAGGATTTGTGTTCGATGGCTATCAGCATGAGTCCCATCTTCACAAAGCAGAGCCTAGGAAGGAAGACATGTAATTGTGAGGAAAGAGGGTGGCAGGGTGCTAATTCACAAGAACATGACCAACACTTTGTGCTCTGTGTCTGGGAAAACACTAGTACCTCAGCAGAGGAAGACCCTCCCAAATGTGGAATCCATTCTAAAGTAAGTCCCAGCCCACATGATGACTGTGACAGACACAAAACTGTCCCACACAGACTGCAAAGTTCTAGGTTGTAGAGACTCAGGCATGTTCATTCCCACATCTTCAACATCTACCATGGAGCCTGGCCTACAGTGAGCCCCGAATGAGCACTGTCAAAAGAATGTCACTTCAAGAAGAATGAGGAAAGTTATTTCTATTAACTTACCGGGAAACTTCAGGAAAACTCATTCCAGCAAAGTCATCAGAGAGACGTTGAGTCAGGATTTTGTTCTTCAGGCCATTCAAGAAATGTTTTTGCCAGGGCTGTTTAGGAAAAACCTGGAATACACAATCATGTGACATGAAGCACAATGCCATGCAATATGGGATATTATAATTCAAGTTGTATATCCTGCTAGGCAGCAAACCAGCGCTCGTTGTGCTTAAGTCATAAAAAAGAGATTTGTCCTGGGGTTAACTGAAGAAAGGAAGAACTTAAACTCTAACATACATCTTTACTATTTACACTAGAGAGTTCAGAATGAAGTAAAAGCATCATGACTTGATTTCTTCCCAGATGGCATTCAAGACTCCTTGTTGAAAACTGGAATTTTTCTAATAATTTCAGCAAGATAGACTAGTTTTTGAGTCAGTAACAGTAAGATAAGAAGGATAATATGGTATCTAAATTGTCTCTCCATGGATATGGCTATTCAAGATTGTTTTTTTTAACATATTAGTTTTCTACTGACTAGCCATATACCACAAAGAAAAAAATATGCATGGGTTCTGCCCAGCATCAGAAGTCTTCATAGCTTCAAATGAATTTAAGTGGCCATCCTGATCAATGGAAATGGGAATATAAAAATTGAGGGCAGCAATAGGTTTCTAGAGAAGAGGGAGATGGGAAGGGAGAAGGGTATCTCTCAAAAAGGCTAAATACAGCCTGTGAAGGGTGAGGGCTGCTGGGTAACTCATCCCTGGTATTTGTGTAAGAACTTGGAATTTTGTTGTGCTCTATGTACATCCCCATCATTCTCCCCATCTGCTGCCATAAGAATCTCCAGCACACTGCCCTGACATGGCAGGACAGGCCCCTTTATACCCCAGAGTCCCAGGTCAATGTCTGGAAGTTCTGGAAGCTCTGAAACAGTGTGGCTGTGGACAGTTAAGGCCAGTTCAAAAATACTCCTCAGATGGCCATCTTGCAGTTTCAAAACAAATAAAACACACACACACACACACACACACACACACACACACACACACACAAATCTGCCTTACAAAAAAGGACTAATTTTATCAGGCAGTCCAGGCAGGCACTCTCCCCTGCAACTCCCTTTCCAAGATTCAGCTGAATCTACTGCCTTTTTCCACTCTCTTAAATTCTTCTATTGAGAAGGGCTCCTCTCACTGGGTGGTCCCTATTTAAGTTCCAATTACTGAAAAAACTGGCTTGGCACTTCTAAGCCAAATGTTTCAGTTTTTGAAAAATGGTAAAAAAATGATAAAGATGGAGAAGACTTCCTGTGCTCATTTTTTAAAGTTCAGAAAGGGAAACAAGAAGATGGATTTTGGATTTAGATAGTGGAGTCAGGGAGCTCAAGTATGTAAGTTGGAGTAGATCTAATTTAAATTTAAGCCTAAGGCAACGCTCTGTGCCTTGAAGCAACTGGAAATGCTCTTTGGATTATAATTTCTCACCATATAATTAATACAGGTGAAACACATACCATTGATCCAAGGTCTTTTAATCTGAGTACTCAGAAGTTTTACAGATATTAACATAATACTTACAAAAATCAGATTATGAGATTAATAGCTTATTTTATTTTACTTTATTTTTCAAGCCTAAAGAAAGTTTTTGGTTTTATTTTATTTTTTTTCCAAATTTTTATTTAAATTCTAGGTAGTTAACATATAGTGTCATATATGGTTTCAGGAGAATTCAGTGGTTCATCACTTACATATAACACCCCGTTCTTATCACAAGTGCCTCCTCAATCCCCATCATTCATTTAACTCCCCCCACACAATAAAACTCCCCTGTAGCAACCCTCAGTTTGTTCTCTATCATTAAAAGTCTCTTCTGGTTTTCCTCCCATTCTCTTTTTTTCCCCTCCCCAAATGTTCATCTGTGTTGTTTACTAAATTTCACATGAGTGAAATGGTAAGACAAATGGTATTTGTCTTTCTCTAACTGACTTATTTTGCTTAGCATAATACACTCTAGCTCCATCCATGTCACTGCAAATGGCAAGATTTCAATTTTTTGATGGCTGAGTAATATTCCATTGTAAATATACACCACATCTTCTTTATCCATTCATCAGTCAGTGGGCACTTGGTCTCTTTCTGTAGTTGGGTTATTGTTGACAAGGCTGTTATAAACATCGGGTGTACTGACCTCCTAGAATCTGTATTTTTGTATCCTTTCTGTATACCTGGTAGTGCAATTGCTGGGTGATAGGGTAGTTCTGTTTTTAGCTCTATGAGGAACCTCCATATTAATTTCAAGTGTGACTGCATCCGTTTCCATTCCCACCAACCATATAAGAGGGTTTCCCTTTCTTCACATCCTCATCCACATCTGTTGTTTCCTGAGTTGTTAATTTTAGCCATTCTGACAGGTGTGAGGTGGTATCTCATCATGGTTTTGATTTGGATTTCCCTGATGATGAGTGATGCTGAGCATCTTTTCATAGGTCTGTTAGCCATCTGGGTGTCTTCTTTGGGAAAACATCTATTCATTTCTTCTGCCTATTTCTTAACCAGATTATTTGTTTTCTGGGTATTGAGTTTGATAAGTTCTTTATAGATTTATAGATTTTGGATACTAACCCTTTACCAGATATGTTGTTTGCAAGTATCTTCTCCCATTCCATAGACTGCTTTTTAGTTTTGTTGATTGTTTCCTTCATAAATCTCATTTTATTGATGCAGAAACTGACAGAGAAAATGTGTCCAATGCAACAAAAATGGAACACAAGACACTGGAGTCCTGGCTGTTAAACCTAACTTAACAGTTTATTACGGAATCTATAAACCAGAGCAGAGTATAGAATTACAAAATCTGGGGCCCAGTTTAAGATTTCTGAAAGTAGGTTTTAGACATCACTTCCAAATAATCTCTCTCAATTCCTATATCCCAAAAGCCCTCTTATGATGAATGTTGACAGGCCATGTTCAGTGAGGAGGTTACAACTGCAGATTACACATCAAGAAGAACAACATAATACAGTGTTGGTTTGCATTTTTTCCTCCTCTATTTCCATGAAAGAGATGAAGTCTTCATAGAGGGTTCTCATTCCATTTACTTTCTCTAGCCCTGGAGATTAGTATCAGAGTCATTACAACAGATATCGTGGTTATCTTGCACTTTGTAAGGACACAACACAGGCAGAGACAATTTCCTCACGAGTGATTTTCGAAGCCTTACACAGTGACCACTAAGATAAGGCTAATGCAGGTTCACTGTAGTAGCACCAGGGCTCATTTCCTGCTGCCTGATGGTCATTTCTATTTATCTATATATGATATCTCCTCACATTCACAGAAGGAATTACAGAAGAAACCTTTGTTTTTCAGTTAGTGTTCTGATGGCCAGAGCATCTTTCATGGTGTTTATTTGTTTTTATATCGTACCAGGGATGAAAACAGAAAAGATGCAAAAAGTTTTTTGAATTTATTACAAAAGGAAATAAAATGCAAAAAAAAAAAAAAAAAAAAAGGCCAAGAGGGAAACTGAGTATAAAAGAAGTCATGTGTGGACTCATAATTAAATGAAGAGGAAATGTCACTCTCAGACTCTCTGAAGAGCCTCTGGACAATGGGATACCAGGCCCAGCTGAGGGTTAGAGCCTTTCCTGGAATATTTCATGGGAGTGACATTTCAAAGGCCATACTTGGTACTATAGCACCCTAATAGTCCCTTCACTTATTTTGACTCAAAGGTATCAAAGGACCTGATGTGGGAGATTGTGAGTAGATACCTAACAGCCACAGGCATCAAGCATAGTGGTAAGACATTAATTAGGTCAGACAATTCTACCTCTGCTACTCACTAACTTCCTATAAAATCAGGTTAGCTTCACTGACCTATTACTGGGATGCTATCTTAAAATATTATCAAGGAGAAACATAATGTATTTAAAATCAGTAACATAGGAGGCACTCATAGTGGTGACTATTATTATTACTGCATGGAATGTCCCCAAAATAACCTGAAAAATTAGATTGTAATTATTATTTGTATTATTATTTGTTCAATGAATATAATTATTTATTATTATATCAATTATTACATAGTTACTTTATATTTAAATAGATGATTTTCCATTAATAATATAGTCTTTATTTATATTCTTTTTTTTAAGTTTATTTATTTTCAGAGAGAGAGAGAGAGAGAGAGAGAGAGAGAGCGAGCATGAGAGGGGCATAGAGAGAGGGAGAGACAAAATCCCAAGCCCCATGTTATGAGTGCAGAGCCCTACATGGAGCTTAATCTCACCAACTGTGAGATCATGATCTGAGTCGAAATCAAGAGTCAGATACTTAACCACCCAAGCTGCCCAGGTGCCCTTATTTATATTTCTATGTTCAGTAACTCCAAGTACTTCTACATTTATATTCCCAGCATCTTGGACTGCAGGTAGGAAGCAAAGATACTATTTCTATTTTGCAGATAAATATTCTTAGACAAGAATAAGATAAATAACTTCTTCAAGGTCAGTGTAATGTCTGGGACTGCAGTCTAGATCTCTCAATACTTTGCCGTTCAAATGGAAGTCAAATCTGATTCCTTGGGGCTTTCTTGCCTTCTTCAATTTTTTTTTTTCCTATTTCTGATCCTAACCATGTGAGGACATGGGAAAAAAGCCAAGATTCAACAATTTACAAGGTTACCTTTTTGTTCTGTTCAATAAATAGAGTCGTTAGAAAGGTGCATAAACCTGGCACCAGACAGCCTTGGGCCATGAATCCAAGCTTCAATTCGGCAAAGCAGATGATGTTGTCTCCAGTAGTCCAGTTCCAGCTGGGAATCTTTGGCAGAAAAACCTGTTTCATAGTAGAAAGTAGGTCAAACATTATGAGTAAATACAATTCAAGAAAGTTTTTTCAGAATGAATGTGCTTTCTTGCATTTGTTTTACTTGAAAAAATTTGTTGTGCCTGTGTCAGTAGAAGGTATCAGAACAAATTCAGCTTTTAAAAATTATTAGTGGTCTACTGCTCCCACTTTTTAAAATAGAAATAGTGAGAGTTGCGAAATCAGGTCAAATGACTTAGACCTCTTATACTACCCTGAACCTACAACTTTTATTTTTGTCCTTGTTTTTGTTGAGATATAACTGACATATAACATTGTGTTAGCTTCAGGTGTACAAGATAATGATTCAATGTGTGCGTTGTGAAATGACCACCACAATAATTCTAGTTACCACCTACCACCCCAATAGTTACAATTATTTTTTTCTTGTGATCAGAACTTTTAAGACCTACTGTTAATAACTTTCAAATCTACAATAGAGTATTATTAACTATAGTCACCATGCTGTACATTATATTCCCATGACTTATTTGTTTTATAAACAGAAGTTTGTTCTTTTTTATCCCCTTCATCCATTTTGCCCACCCTCAACACCACCCCCATCCCTACCTCTGACAATCACCAATCTGTTCTATCTGTATGGATTTTTGGGGGGGGGGGGTTGCTTTTTTTTTTTTTTTTAATTTTTAAAGTTTTACATATAAATGAAATCATATGGTATGTCTTTCTCTGACTTATTTTCACTTAGCATAATTCCCTCAAGGCCCATCCATACTGTAGCAAGCGCAAAATTTCCTTCATTTTTATGGCTGAACAAAATTCCATTATATAAACTATATATTTTATTATATATAATTAATATATAATAATTATATATAATACATATAA